>NC_045741.1:31122311-31135565 GCF_008692095.1 Etheostoma spectabile
AGAACAATCCTATTTCATTATGCCTTGATCATACTGACAATGAAAGCAAAGTGTAACCAACGGTAAAGGACTGCTTTGTGTCTTGTGCACACAGTCAAACGGATAGGTTTATCTTGTGCTGACTCAGCAGCGTTTGGCTTGATAAAGATAAATGGGGCTTTGACAAATATAGTTTGGTAAGTTTTCTAAAACTGCACCCATACTTCCCGCATCCCTCTTTTACCAGCAAATCCCTGGACACCACTGGTTAGGGGAAGTTAACTATCCTTATCCAATAAAGCCAATGTGTAATCTAAGTATCCTGACAGAAGCAGGTTACACTGAAGTAAAGTGACGCAGTAAGCGCCTCTGGAGGCTCAGCACCACACGAGGATTAACATTCTGCCAACACACCACAAACTCTGTCACACACCGAGTACCAGAGGGAGGAATCACGTGTGATTTCCCAGGCAGCACAGGAAACGTCTGTATGAGAAACAGCCCCACCACAGATCTGATCTGATTCAGACAAGAATGGGATTGTCTCAAAGCTGACATCTTTTGTTCAGTTATTCCACTGACATTAGAAACCAACAGTATGTATTTGGAAATCTGAGTGTAGCTAAAAACCTTTGGGGGCAGTCTGACTTTTGTTCGAAGAATTCACACAAAATGCCCTTTAGTTGGCACAGAGAGGCCAGAAGGATGCAGGAGCATTCATTTGCCTCACAGCTCGTTTAAAGTTAACACCACAGATTAAAATGAACTGGATCATAGTTCATAATTTGGAATTTTGAACTAGGATCAGAGTCCCAAAAATGTTTTTTGTCACGTTAATTTTTGTAAATAAGCTTCTCTGAGACATTATGCCCCCAATTATTGCCCCTGCCCACTTCCCAAACTAAATTAATTTTGTATCTTCAAAACAAAGTCAGAACAAGTACCTATTATTAATATGGCCCTTCCTGAAAGGGCAGCAGAGAATAATATTTTTTAAAAGCTAACTAACAATCTGCCTCTTTTTTTTTTTTTTACCTGGCTCTTATTTTATTTAGCTATTTGTGTTTATTCACTTACTTATTTATCTATGTATTTACATTTTAGTCTGTTTCACTGATACATTGTTTTCTGCCTCTAGTGTTTCTTCATTGCAGGTTTGGTGTGTGTGTGTGTGTGTGTGTGTGTGTGTGTGTGTGACTTTGTCTCTGTTTTTATATTGTGATGCATTTTGTTGCATGACATTTGCATGAGCAGTGCTATACAAATAAAGTTTGATTGATTCAAATATTTATATTAACTGGCTTCAGCAATACTTGTAGCTGTTTTGTTGGAGTTGGCCAGTTGCACTCAGCCCAATACATCCTGGGTGCACATAGTGAAGGCAGCTGAACATGCAGGTGTCCTTGTAAAAGCCATCAATTTGACTTTAATGGAAGCATATCTCTGACTATGATGTTCCTACTTGTATTCTAGTTTTCTACTAGAACATGTTTACGTGCTTTAATGTTAAAAAAAGTGGTATGAGGTAGCGGAATAAGGACCCAAAAGCAGAGCTGAGGGAGGCAGGTGGGAGCAGTTCAACAAGGATTTATTCACACTTAGTCCAAGGAAAAACACAGGGAGAAAAATGAACAAGGCAGCTTCCAAGAATAGCAAAAAAAATCACAAAGTGCAAAAATCCAAAGAAACCAGTCCAGTGGGAAAGGCAATGCAAAAACAGGGCAACTACACAGGGGAAAACTCACGGGGAATGACTGGAACACCGACAGGAAAAAAAACTGACAGGACAAAGAACAGCACGGCAGGATCGTAAGGACTGGACAGAAGGATCTGACAAGAGACAAGAGACAAGGGAAGTACAGACAATGATAATGAGGAAACGAGAGGCAGGTAACAAGAGGGCAGGGAAGCAGGTGGAAAACGTCAGGGAATAACAAGAGCGGGAAGACACAGGAAGTTATACTAAAGGCAGGACAAGACAAAATCCAGACTTCAAAATAAAACAGGAAACAGAACATACTGACACTCGGGGGAACACGAGACAGGACCAGCAACACAAGATCGGGGAGAAACAAGACACAAACACAAGACAGGCACCAAAGGGGGAAAAGAATCCAAAGCTAAAAAAAACCATACCACAACAAAAAATTCAGAAGACTTGGCTGCTACACTGTGGTGAACACATGCTCATCTTCTGACAGGTATCGACGAACCACTGTTTCAACAATGTATCCCCTTTTCTTAACCCTCCCCTTAAATTTTGTTGAGTAAAACCTAGATAATGTATGTCACAATTACAAAAATGTCAGTGATGCTAACTGTTTGAACTATTATTGGTGGCATAGTTATACATCAAGAGTGTGTGCAGTGTGTGTGTATAACCGATGGATCTATCAATAACTTTCAGAGTGAAACAGAAAAAGAAAAAGCCAGCCTGTGCAGACAAGCCCTACTCTCGTATGAGACTCCTTTAAAGAAAGGCAGGATTGCAGCGGAGGAGTCATTTAAAATCATGGGGCACCACTTTACTAGAATGATAGTCTTTCTCTGCAATACAAAGAGAAGCCTGTTGAGATCATAAGCCATCGTTTGTGCCCTTAAATGAGGAGCTCTGCTGGGCCTGCACTGTGTTCATGTCAGCAAAGTTTTACTTTCAAGATATCTCTATAATAGTAAGGATGTGAGTTTTTTTGTTTTGTTTTTCCTTTGGATATCATCAGCTCCCAGGACGCTGTTCAACCACTTCTGTTTATTACAGCGAATGAGCAACAACACAGCTACAAATGATTATTTTCCCATCCATAACCATCACGACATTCAGAATTCTCATCAGGAAGCAGCTGTTGAACTCGCATGTTCACTTTATCTGTTAAGGTAGATTAAAGCTTTAGTGCGTGACGTTTTGATATTAATGAACGCCAAATGAGTTGCTACAAAGCTAATGAGTACCATCAACTGATGCTGGAAATGTCAATTTACTTGCGGGAGTCATCCCAAAAAGGATTAATAAAGAGAAGTCTAAGCTCCGCAAAACTCTCTCTGGATTTCTCAGTGTGACTATGTTCAGAAGATTGTGGCATCCGGTGACCTTCCTGTGCAGAAACTCAAATGAAAATAATTACTTCTTCTGATGGGTTTCAATTTCAGTTTAAATTTTATTTATATAGTGCTAAATCACAACAACAGTTATCATATTGCACTTTTCATAAAAGAGCAGTACTCTGTGATGTTATTTACAGAAACCCAACAGTTCCCACCAAGAGCAAGCACGAGGCCACAGAGTCAAGAAAAAACGTCCTTTTAAGAGGCAGAAACCTCGAGCAGAACCATGGCTCAGGGTGGGCGGTCATCTGCCTCGACCGGTTGGGGGTGAGAGAAAGAGACAGACAGAGAGACAGAGAGACAGAGAGAGAGACACAAAGAGAGAGAGAGACATGGAGAATTGTAGCAGAGGGTGTCGAGCAGGAACATGGAGGCGGCAGGTGACTCCAACCACAGATCCAGAGCCAGAAACAGCTGCAGGAAGCAATAGGAGGAGAGAGGAGAGGGGCGAGAGAGCACAAGATTCCATGTCCATGTTTTTTTAATCCTCCGTGTCCTCCTTGGCTACTATCAACTATGTAGAGAAGGGGTGGGGTTGGTGCGTGATCACGGAAGGCTTCTATCATGTGGACAGTGTTGTTGTCATTACTTAGAATTCCTCATGGGGGAGACAGAATTAGTAGAACTACAGAATTTAACATTTGAAAAATGTACTTTTTTTTGCAAAGAATGAGCTGTTCAGATGGATATTAATCTGATGTTAATGTTGATACAGGAAGTATCCACTTTCACTCTGGAAATGGTCCTGCTGGCTGTTTCCCCCTGCTTCAAATCTGTGTCTTGTGCTAGGCTAACCATGCCCCCAGCTCAGTACTGTCTGAAAGAAAGTGAATAAGTACATGCCTGATCTATCAATAACTATTCCCTTAAATATTCTTTCAGCAGTTTACACTGATGTGTTAAGATCTACTCGTACATAAAGCTAAATTCAAGAAGTCAATAAGTGAATATAAAAAGTAAAGCTGTTTCTGTACAGTGTATGTGTGATCCATGCTCCAAATTCAGTGTACATACAGTTTACTTTCACTTTTTATTTTCCTTCATTTCACTGAAACACCTTGAAAACACATTTTCTCGTCCGTTGCACAGATATCCGACATCAGAAAGGCCCTGTATGATTAGTTTCCCATCAGTTGTTAATGAAAAACATAATTTAATTCCTGCACCATACCTGCCAAACATGCATTGATAAGGGCAAATCAAATATTCTGGCTTTTTTGTTTATTAAAGAGATGCACATTAAACGGTTTTGGGAGTCTTTTCATGTTTGGTTGAAGACTTTAGAACTTAGCCTATGTGCAAAATATCAACCTCAGCTATGGCTCCGTCTTCTTATCACAATCGGCAGTGTGAGGATGGCTGCTTATTAAACTGTTCAAACAGTTGAAAGGCTACATGAAAGACATGCTGTTATCTGGAATTAACCGACTTGTCTATTGTAGTGAGGCATGGTAGTTTTAAGACTTTCAGGCCTAATATTAAAGAGTTGTTTAGGTTCAAATCACGGTGGATAAGAAACATTTAATAAAAGAATTTTCAGACTTTCTGTGATGATGTAGAATGAAGGAGGACCCAAAAGCGGAGCAGGTGAGAGCTTCAATAAGCTTTAACAAAACACACAGTCCAATGAACATGGGATCCAACAGAAAGCCCAAAAATGTCCTGAAACCCCAAAACTCCCAAAAAATCCAGGGGAAAAGAAATGCAAAAACTGGGAACAAAGGCAGGGAAGAATTCACAGGGATGAAAGTCCACGAGACAACCCAAGACCGGGGAGAACACAAGACAGGACAACAGAACCAAAAAGGGGGAAAAGAGCCCAAAACAAAACTCCAAACCACAACGCTTTCTGTCTCATCATGCAACATCCTATGACCGTTTGTTTGATTTTGGGTGATTTTAATCACCCAAAATGTTGCCCAGGTAAACCCTTGGTTAGTGAGTTTTGCCATTTTAATGGAGTCATTCGGCCTCCTCCAGCACATAAATCAGGCGACCCATGTCCATGGCCACACCCTTAATCTGATTTGTTTTTTTTCCTATCAACAGTACTCAGATAAAGCTCAAGATTCAGGTAAAAAATGGCCTGAATTCTCCTTTACTCTCCTTTACCTTAACTTGTGGTGCTCTGTACCCGGCTCACAGTCGTCTATCTATTCTTAACTACCAACGTCCTGCAGAGATCTGTAGCTAGGTCACAAAGCTTTGTAGGTGGCTTAAACAACTACCAACTGCCCTTTTTGTACAACATCATACAAACCCGTTCATGAGAATGCGTAAATTGTTATATCTTGAACTGTAATAAATCTGTATTCTAGCTCTGTATTCCTCCCTTCAACACTTCACAGTAACTGTCTGTATCTGTCTGTTAGACACTGAAGCATTATTTGTGAGTAGATCAGTAGTACTGAAACAGACTTATTAGAGTCTCAAGCTCAAATCCCAGAATGTGTAGAGGGCCAGCAGTGTACTTACAGAAGTGTGTCTACTGTATGCTCTGCACTGTTTCTATCTAGTGGCAGATTATGGGTGAAAGGGTCACTGATGGCTGCCATGACTGGAATACCATGACCAGCAGAAGTGTAATAGCTGTTAATGCTTTTCCAGCAGTGGACTCCAATTCATTTCTGTCCAGATAAAATGTGAGGGGACCTGGTTATATCTGGTAATTGCTTTTTTTTAAACTTCAAACCCAGCCTTTTCAGCAAGAAGGCTATTGTTTCTTGGGAATGTGTTCTTTAGGTGCTACGGTGTTTATGTATTGAAAAAGGCCATGCAGTCTAAAGTGCAGAACACAAGCTGGAAGCAGCTGTGTATGGAATATAATTGTATTGTGACGTTGTTCCCAATAAACATGGACAACATACAGTAACTTAGATTTGCTTCATGGCTATTGTTGGGCTACAATTGTGCCCCAAGGTTCTTTTTTGGAAGGAAGAGATTCTCAACTGCAATTGGAGTATGGAGTGTACTTTATTACAGAACGTTCTTGAGACAAGATGCAGGCAACAGCAGCTCAACCCAACTGTCTTACTTCCTCTTCCTCGGCTGTCCCCTTGTTCACATATTTCAGACACTCCCAATAGAAAGCTCAGCAACTTTAGGTTTTGGTAAATATACAAAACAAGGTCATGTAAGCACATCATTTATTACAAGGATTGTAGACTACTCCTTTGTCTGTTGTTATCTTTTCCACTGCAACATTTACTCACCCTAACTAAACACAACACCCTCAAATGATGATTATAATTCACCCAATATTAGGCAAAGCAATTATAAATTCCAACACTATTGACGTGCATTATATACACTGTAAAAACTGTTTACTTAGATAGAACTTAAAAAATTAAGATATTTTCTGACCATTTTTTGTTAGTTTAGTGAACATCTTATTTTTTTTAAGTGTGTAAAACTCAGTAATACACATTTTTTGTACATTACAAATTATTATGTAAAGTCTGCAAAAAAACAAAAAAAGGAGTTTAACCACTGTCAAAATAGAGAGCATTTTCACCACAAACACCTAATTTAATTAGGTTACATTTAAATTAAAATTTGATTTAAATCAAATCCTGCACTTGTAATTTTTTATGTTGACAAATAAAATGCAATTTACTTAAAATCATTTAGCGTTTGCATACGTTTACCAAAGAAACTAGAGGTATTAAATTCCACTATTTATTAAACAGCTATTATTATTATTGATGTTATTATTATTATTATCATCTTCAAGGGACACATTTAATCATTTTAAACATCCCGGCTTAACAGTCAATGCATCATTTGACATCATAGTTTTAAAGTCTAGCTTTCTAGATTTCTAGCTCACATTTTCATTATAATATATAAATATTAAGTCCTAAACAAGCTTGTGTTGTATATTTTCACATATTTTTCTCACTGCAGTAAAATCTGAAGAGACGCATGTCCAAATGTTCCAGGCATAAAAGCATAGAGGGAACATTTATACACCTTCGTTGCTTTGGGGATAATAAATCATGTTTTTGGAAAGTCAGGGCTATTAAGGTTGATTTTGGTTCCACGTCTGTATCTTTAGACATGTCTGATCTTTCTTGAAACAACAGGAAATGTAGGACACTAATTGTGATTAGCTTCCTCGCAAAGAAATGTATTTTGTTATCTTGGAAGGAAAAAGCTCATCTCCCTTCTAAATTATCCCTTCATCCAATTTCACGTTCTTAAGCTGGCAACACATGATCAGCAGTGAAAAACGCCCTGCTACAGGGAGAAGGCTAACTGCAGATAAGCAGAACTGTGAGTACAAGCCTATACAGACCCTGTATGAGCAAGCTGTTAGAAAGAGAGGATGTACAGTAAAGAATCTGTAGTGATTATTTTGGCTTGTTTTCTCTTTTCCTCTACTAAAGGTATTGTTTATTCCAACGTCCACCAAGCTGCTGAACTCCAAAGGTAAATCTTAGCACAGCAGAGCAGGGGTGCAATAAATACACTAGTACAGTGATGCTCATAAATGTACATTCCCATGCTTAAGTTGACTAAAAAGAGCAATAAAAAAATCCTGTTTAGGAAATTTATCTTAATGCCTTAATTAATTGGCATGGTTTTATTTCAGTTAGACTAATAGCCGGTTTGATTTGCAATGAGAGATGACTTTATGGAAAGTATCCCATGCCAATCTCTAGGAATGGTGAAGGGTGTGTGATGATATGGGGGGGGTATTTTAATTCCAAAGGCCAAGGGAACTTTATCAGGATGCATAGTATCCTGATCCATGAAATAACTGGCCTTTAATAATAAAAATGTGCCTGCCGCTATGGGAGTTTAACATAGGGTTGTGTATACTTATGCCCCCTGCATTTTAAGGAAGAACATTTATTTATTTATAATACATTAGTAATTCACAAAGAAAACTGGTGTCCTTAAAGTTTGGATTTTACTTCATTTTTTAATTAAGGCATTAAGATAAATTTCCAAAACATGATTTTTTTATTCCTCTTTTTATTCATCTTAAGCATGGACATGTAAACTTATGAGCACGACTGTTACTTTTTGCACTTTGCAATATAATTATTACAGTTAATTCTCTGATGTTGTATCATGCGTGCCCTTCTGTTGTGTCCTAGGACGCTTTGTTGATCTCATGTTTATGTTGTTTTTATTTTATTTTATGTTGATTGTAGATTGTTTTTTATGTGACATGTTTATGTTGTGAAGCAACAGATTATAGCACCATGTCTAAGACAAATCTGGGACAATAAAGTGTATTCTATTCCATTCTATTCTATATGTTTGTGATTTTTTTCATTCATATTCGGTTCATTTTCTGTTGTGGAGACTCCAACTACTTTTTTGTTTTTTATAAGGGCGTGCGCCCATCAGCACCCACGGAGAATAACATAAATCGGCGCCTATGTTGCTGGGTCTCCCAAATTGAACGGTCTGGACGGGGGGGAGGCGGGTTGGACTGCTCTAAGGATTGTTAGGCACCGTTGCTCAAGCAGAGAGGAGCTTTTAAAAACTAAAGTTAATCAGGCAGCACGGTGGCTAAGTGGCTAGCACTTCTGCCTCACAGCAAGAAGGTTCTTGGTTTGAATCCAGGTCGTTCCGGGCCCTTCTGTGTGGAGTTTGCATGTTCTCCCTGTGTTTGCGTGGGTTTCCTCCGGGTGCTCCGGTTTCTTCCCACCATAAAAGACATGCATCCTAGGTAGGACTACAGTTGAAAACTAGCCAATTGGCTAACACTGGTGCATTTACAGAAACGTTCATTAATGTGCATTGTCCTAATCAAATAAAAAAATAAAGGTTGTTGTTGGAATTATTTCAATTTTCTTTTGGGGGGGGTGGACAATACAAAGGAGGTCGGTAACCAGCGTTGCTAAGCTCTGAAGCTTCTTTAACAACTAGGAACTGCTTCTCGGCTTCATGGAGCACGTAGCGAGGCGGCGTCACATGACCAGCCGGCGGTCTCCTGATTATGTAGGATATCCTACGTTTTGGTGTGCTTACATTTTTGTATGATATCATACCCGTTCATCAGAATGTGTTGACACAGCACATGTGTTTGCTTGCTTGGAGGAAAAGCATGGTGCACCTTTGAAAAGACAGTTCTCAAGCCGTGGTTAGAGATACTCAGATGGGACGCAATATATATTCTGTATCTGAATCCCATGTTTTCTGATAGCAGCCCACAAAAAACTGACTGGGTTGTCTGGGTTAATGCACAACAACCCTGAAATATCATGTTTTTCATGATATGTACTTTTAAAGGCAAAAAAGACTTTGAGAGAAATTGGCACAAGACTGTCTCACGCTATCTATTGCAAGTGTTTTTCATTGCTACATCAAACTTTTACAAGTTCAAAAAGTAATCATCGTTATCAGCCCAGAAGAAATATGTTCTGTATCTTCCCCTTTCATCTCAGACACCTGCAGGTATACCCAGCCTCAATCTTTTGCAGGGGAATTGTCACCTATTCATGTGAAGAGAACTGATGTCATCCAGGATTCATCTTTGAATTTCCCTCGAGCTCTTCCTTCCTACCCCTCACTGCTTCCTCATGTGATCTCTGTGACACTGGTTCGGAGTATTGACTGTCTGCTCTGCCCACAAGTGCAGCAGATCTCTAAGTCAGTGTTAACAACAAGAGTGAGCTGCTCCAAATTCTCTGGAAAAGCTTTCCCATTGCAAGTCCTGTGTGACAAGATCAAGGGGTCTTGCCCTGGCCACCAAGAGTCATTCCTTCTGTATTTTGTGACTCAGGCTGCATCTGAAATTCCATACTAAGAATGCTATTTAGCCAACCCAGGCTCATGGCAGTTCATGAAATTGTCACTATTTTAACCTATTGATTTGTGTACGGGTCACGTTAATGTCGTTATTTTCGTGTGTTGATTAAAGTAATGTATTTCAATGGGAAGCCTATTTCATGATCACAGAACGATTATGATTAGCGAGTAGTATTGAAAAGCCAAAAATCCGCTCAGGGAGGCTCAAACAACACAGGACTTTCAACCTGGAGACCGGGTATCATTTCGGGGAAATTTCAGAAACTGGGGGTTGATTTAGCAGTGTTGGAATGTAACAAAGTACATTTACTGTATGCGTTTAGAGTGGCATCATAGCATGATAAATCAGCTTTTCTTTAAAATGCATTATTTTCTTTGTAAGTAATCAAAATAACCATGTGTGTCATTTGGACAGCCCTATTCTCTAACCTTAACTGTGTCATAGTTGCCATGCACAGATATTGTAGAAACAAATGAGTTTTCTTACACACGTTTACAAAAACGGTCTCTCCTTTTTTTTTTCAAAACTCTACACATAATTCCCAAAACTGCACACACAGAGTGAAACGTGCCGCATATCTTCTTCAAAATGAAACTCTCAAAATAAGGTATAAAATATACTCATATATATATGTACATAATATTTAGAACACTAAATCTAAAGCTATTTTGTCTTTCCTAGGCTGATATCTATATATTTCCATACACTGTTCTGAAGGGAAAGTAATCTGCTGAGTGGGGTTGAAAAGTACACTGTAAGCACACCAATGCAATATTTCTAATTTTACAAACCATTACTAAGCCAAAAGTATAGTTTTTAGAATAAAGAATGCATTTATGTGTATGTTTGTGTGTGTGTGATGTGATGTGTGTTGGGGGGAATAAAAAACAAAGTCTGATTGATTGATTGATTGATAATGCTGAAATAGTCATTAGACAGTTGCATAACCTGTTCACGTTTCTAAAGGTCTGACTTATGCAATTGGGGCTGGACTCTCAGTCCAGCTTCTGTCATGGTCAACCCGGGGTTGATCACATGATCAAGAAGTGTGGCCCTGATCTCATTAGAGATGGTTCTCCTTCCTTCTCTTCTTTGCCCTCGACCTCTTCTTCCTCCCCCTCCTTCCCCTCCTCCTCCTCTCACAACTCTTCCTCCATGAACTTGTCCTCATTGTTCCCCCCTGCCTCTCCCTCCTCCTCCTCCCCTTGCTCTATGTCTATTGTTTGCATCCATTGTTTAAGTTTTTTTTTACAACTGCTCACACACATTTTCGAAACTATGTCTCATTTTTCAAAACTCGACACACCCCTCACACTTTTGTCACAACAGTACATTTTGGATATACCGTGCTCACACTGTTCTAAATCTATAGCCCCTTCTGGTTATGGTTCTTATCAGAGCTGAACACTTCCTTGGACTCGAGTAATTTTGTAATTTGAGGAATCAATTTGGACTCGTCTGCTATGAGAGTAGTCTACATCCATGACATTCCACTTCCGGGATTGCTCCGGTGCCGTCGGAAATTCCACCGGATGTCCCTCGTTTCAACCGGATGTCCGTCTCCTTCCTCTTTGTTTGTGTTGGCGTTCTAAACTCTGGTGGATTTCTGAGGACTATGGTCTAATGGGAAAATTACATTTAACCAATGATTTTCATATTAAATATTCATAATAATATCTTCAATGCCTCTCAGAGTATTTGGTTCCTGTATCTGTCCTCAGTGTGATCTCTTTGTAGGAGACAACTGGATATGTTATGACTTTGCATTTTCCCACCAAGGATAGATGACGTGGAGCCTGACAGAAACAGTTGCCTAGAACGGTGTTTATCATGGCAGGTCCCAGGTCGAGACCAGAGCCTATCCAAGAGACAAGATGTCCTTTTTTTGCTAAGATAGAATGACCGGTCAAGACACTTGGACACACGAGGGACAGATTCAGAAATACCACTGTCTGCTGAGGTCCACTGATTGTTATGTTTGAGATTAAACTGGTTTCCAAACAAGGGTTGGTTTTCCTCTGGGGGCACTGCATATAAAGAAGTGTATTAGTGATTGTATTTACCAGAACTGTTGCCACTTTGTTACTCTGTACATTGTGAAAGCTGTTCAAGTCATTTGATTGTCCTCTGCAGAAAACAATTAAACTCTTTCACCGAATATCTAAACTTTTAAACCAGTTTGCAGCCTGTCTTTATTTTGTTTCAACAAGGTCTCTTCTTCAAAACAAATTCCTCGCTCGCTGAACAGAAACTTCCACTACAATGGTTAACAGCTCCACAGATCCAGACAGCTAGCTAGACTATCTGTCCAATCTGTTTTCTCTCTCACGACTAAAACTACTTTCGAACGTACACATGTTCCACCAAAACAAGTTCCTCCCCGATGCTATTCCGCAGCAGATCTGTGCGGAGCTTGGCGCCGTCCATGGCGTTTGAGATTGGTTTAAAGATACCCAAAAAACCAGAGCACGTTATTGTCCCATCCAGAAATGCTGTGTGGACAAGCCAGACCCTGGTCTGGTAATGTGAGACTATACTGACCCTGACCCGGGAAAGAAAACACAGCTCATCACTGCTTTCATTTTGCAGGGACTTTTCAAACCAAGCTGATAAATGCGCAGGGAGGGACGATAACACAACAGTTTTTGTTGAAGAACAGAATAATTATTTCAGCTGTGACCCTCGAGGCTACTTGAGGGGCCATGCTGACATGATGATCTCGAGCCAGTGAACCGTGTGAGGCATGTCATCTACTGGCACTGCCACATCGCTTCTCAAGAAGCAGTAAATAAGTGCATGCTCCTTCTGCTCAGCTCGGACATTTTACAGTGCGCTAACGTCCACACGCCTCTGGAAGGCTGCGTTCATTAAACACTCTGCTCATTACTCTCACAACAGGCCTGCTTATGGGCAAGTGGAGGACATTCACTTTTAAACAGACTGAGTCTCCTTCTCTTTGCATGTGAAATGAGATTGGGCTTCCAGCTGATGGCTTGACAGTGTGTTGGCTCTGTGCAGGGCTGCCCGGGGACAGCGGGGGCACGGCCTCCATGGCCACCGAAGCAAAATGAACACAGCCGTAGTTGTTTGCTGCTGGGCACAGCTGTAAATTACACGTGTCACCGAGCCCTCAAACAGAACAAGGTGTTGCTGTTTGTGGCTGTATGGTTCAGCTGCAGCTTCCAGCAGGTGGCCCATGCAGCTCCCACCATCAGCTGACTACTGCACAGCATAAGAATATATTTGATTAATAACCCTGTTGTTGTCTTTCCATCGACCATGACCTTGTTCTTCCGGGTCAAAATAGAAAATGCTTTTTTTGCACGTTTTTGGCGCTTGCTTTGATGCTTTTGATTCCTTTTTAAAACATTTTTGTAACTTTTTTTCAACACTTTTTTTTTTTT
>NC_045741.1:31135575-31135906 GCF_008692095.1 Etheostoma spectabile
AATTCATGGTCAATAAGCCTAGCATACATGAATTATACCTAATTTTTTAGTAAAAAAAAAAAGAAAGAGCGGGAGATTGTTCAGTGAATCGGCGCGGTGGGGATGGTATTACATTCACCGTTGTGACCAAAAGAGAGCTTAGCCAGAATGAGATCCAGAGTACAAGTGGCCAAAATGGGTTTCCTCAGTAGGGGGGCCGGCGTCCCCCTTAGAGATAGGGTGAGAAGCTCAGTCTTCCATCAGAACTCGGGGTAGAGCCGAGCCGCTGCTCCTTCCCGTTGAAAGGAGACACTTGGAGTGGTTTGAGCATCTGGTAAGGATGCCTCCTGGG
>NC_045741.1:31135916-31145622 GCF_008692095.1 Etheostoma spectabile
TCCCTAGGGAGGTGTTCCAGGCACGTCCAGCAGGGAGGAGGCTTCGTGGAAGACTCAGGACTAGGTGGAGGGATTATATCTCCAACCTGGCCTGGGAATGCCTCGGGATCCCCCAGTCGGAGCTGGTTGATGTGGCTCAGGAAAGGGAAGTTTGGGGTCCCCTGCTGGAGCTGCTGCCCCCGCGACCCGATACCGGATAAGTGGATGAAGAACATGGATGGAAAAAAGAAGCAGAAACTATGAATTATTTGACTGAGTTAAGATCAGAGGATGTTGAGTGGATCGCAGACGGGTTCACGTCAAAGTATAATCCGGATGCTGTTTTGAAACCATTTTAAAACCACCACTTTTTTTTCAAATGCCATGAAATGATGGATGAATATACAACCAAATTTTTTAATTTTAATCAAAGTAACAATTGATTTTACCTTCTTTTTCATGTTGTTTTGGGACAATTTGGTTGAAAGAAATCCATATATATCGATATATATATATATATATATATATATATATATATATATATACGTTAACTCTATGGTGACACCAATCAAGATTCAATCACAATAAGGCTTTATGACTTATTTCAATTGTGGTCTTCCAACATACAGTGACATCACAAACCCATAACACCAGGCAAGAAAAAAGCCTGTATTTAAGTTCTCGTCATATTTAACATTTAATAAATGAACCATGTATAATTTCAATGTAGTTTCTGTTGCGAACAATGAATGTGCTGTTTAAATGTGCAAATAATACTTCTAAAATAATAAGACATATCCAACATGTCCACATAAGAAATTGTTACATTTGGTATAAAGCAATTTTCTGAATATTCAAATAGAATTTGAAATCATATTTGGAACAATAGTGGAATATTAGTTTGTGCATCAGACTAACACCTACATAGAGACTATTGGATGTGAACAAAGATCCAAACACTTTCCTCAAAGCAGCATCCTTGGCCCAGTGTCTGGCTCTCACTCGCCCACACACTCATCCTTTTGTATGACTGGTGAAGATGAACAGCCAAATCATATCATTCAGTAGGGATCTGCGTTCAATAACTGATTGTGTCAAGAAGGACAAGGTAATGGACACAACACCAAACATGCACTTGATTTGGGGACTGAAGAGCAGAAAAGCCTTTTTTAGTGGCATGACATATCTGAGGCATCTCAAATGCACGTGCTCAAATCCACTTCCAGGTTGTCAGCAACATCTGGGGGCTGTCTCACAAAAGCAGAATTTATGAATCCAGGATAATTTATAAAGCGAGGCTTAACCTAGGCTAATCTGTGCATCCTGGCTAGGTGCGTTTCACGAAGGCCGAGCCAGGCTGAGGAAGAGCGACTGGGTCGAGCCAGGCTGAAGTAATTCAGATAGATGTGCATGTGTGATGTTTCCTTAACAGACTGCAAGGTCAATTACAGATTCACTGATGCTAAAATGGAGAATACTCATTTTTCACACTTTATACAGAGTGAGCAGCAGCTTCTTGTGGAAATATGATGATGTGAAACACATTATTTGTAATGTAATGACACAGTGGCAGACAGTCACGGACCGACTGAATGCGTAAGTAGCCGACAAATATATATTTACTGACCACTGCTCTGAATTGAAACCGTCATAATCCTACCATTCAAGGATTCGGCTACTATATTTGCACAAATTAACCGTTATACTCTTTGCCTTCAAAGTAAGCAGAAGATAATGTTCCTCGGGAAATTTGCCATGAAGATCAATTTCCTTCAACGCTAGAATATGATGTGTAAATATTTCTTTCACTCTGTCTCCATCTCTCTCTCATGGACTAAAATATAAATTACATAAGTCATTTTACCTTCCACTGCTCGCTTTTAATGCAAAGTATACAACTGTTCGTATGTGAAAATGTCAAGCGACTCATTGAATTGTTTCAGTTACGAGCAATAGTTTGCAAATGTATATTTTAGATTTATAATTCAGTTGGTTTGCATTTTTACAGAGGCCGAGTTTGTTCTTCACACAATATCTGCTTTGCTCCCTCATATATTTCTATTCTAGAAACCATGAAAATACTTACGTGATAAATTCCATGCACACTATAAACATGAATGTAACAGAGTATATTCATCAGTTATTTCCCCCAAGCTAAATATAACGAATAAGGTGTCCTCTCCCCGTTGTTTCATGCACAGAATAAATCTCCATGGTAACTTAGGTGCCTCAGCTTTTGTGAAACCGAGTCAAGGCTAAATTGAGCCAGGATAACCGTGAAATCCCGGCTTAATCCATGATCTAGGTTTTGTGAAATAGCCTTCTGAAAACATGCTGACCAAACAATGACCTGTTGATTCTGTGCACTTCACCATAGCAACAAGCCTCTGATGAACTGCGTCTGTGACATGTCTCAGATCAACAGAACACTGGTCCTGGGGGGTGATGTCCTGGCTAGTGTCAATTTGTGCTGAGGACATTCCAGCCTTTGCGATTTCCTCCTAAATAAGCAGCTGAAATTGGGGCAGTGGTGGAGTTGATGGTGCTTGCACACAGCAACATCACCAGGGAACTCTGCCCATTGGCCCACGATGATTGCTGATTGAATTTTCTTTAATTTTTAACTGGATTTAGCTAAATGCTCTTTTAGATACAGATCATACTTACTTAAAGGGTAACTCCTAATTTCAAACCTATTTCCTATGTTTTTGAGTGTAAGTGACTGATGGGAACAACAATCTTTGAAATTGGTCCAGTATTAAGCATGAACGCTGTAACCGGCAGCAGACCAGCCTGCAATGTAACCCTATGGGGCAAATGTGCATTGTCAATTTGATTTTTTATTTACGCTGACAGGCTCAGATTGTTATTCTAGGTGTCTAACAACATTTTAAAAACCTATTTAAGACCTGTTTAACCAGAAACAGCTCTGAGGTCGCTAGTGCTAAACCCACCAGACTCCATTTAAAAAACCAGTACTTTTAGTGTGTATAGTGCCACCATATTTTCACATGTAAATCGGTAAGCCGTGTGTTTATTTCAAGCAAAACTTGAGATGTGATGGTTGGAAAGATTTTCATAGTTTTATTTTGTTTCTGTCAACTTTGATTGAAGTGTATTTTACGTTGCTAAAATTACTGTTTATTTACATGGAGTCTGGTGGCTTTAGCATTTCACGAATGTTCTTACGTTTAAAAAAAAAAAAGGATCTAACTCTTTAAAAGGTTAAATTTTCCAATTTTTCCTAGTTTTTTTAATTCCTCTTTTTAATCAACTTTAGCATGGGGGTGTAAACTTGTTCTAGCCACTGTATGTACCTGGGGTCATTTGGTGTCTGAGCTAGGTAGCTCTAAGTTTGTTTCCCATAGTGGAGGAATTTTGGGAATGGCAACAAACAGAAAGCGTGATGTCAGACTACGGGACTGTACAGACTATATCCAGCCATCACCCATGTGTGTCAACGGGGGTTGACACAGAAAGGAAAAAAAAAAAGAGAGGGAAAAACGTGGAACAAGATAAGCCACGGTAGCACCAAGGTAAGAGGAGCAACGAGATCGGAACAGAGGCGACGGGGAGAAACAGACGAGGAAAACAAGACGCGACCAAAGAGACGGGAACAGCAAGGACACAAACACCGCCCGCTAGTGGAAAAAGTTAAAGAGTGTAAAAACCTCTTCCTTCTGTGTAGGTCCCTTTGCAGACCAGTGTCTAAGTGTATTGCTGCATGCTGTTAAAAGGACAGTTGACTCACTGCAGTTTCTCCATTTGCTCGCTTGGTCAGTGGTAGAGAGGTACCCAAAGGGACGGTTTGACAAAACCCCGTATTAGCAGCCTGCTTAGACTCCTCCACTTTGACTTTGGGCTTTTATTATTATCCTCTCTAAATGCTTGCTGCTTTTAAACCTTGCTCAGTGTTTTGCCTTTGCTCACCCCTGATTTGAAAGAACCTGTACCTTTTCTCTTAAAAGTTAGAGGTTTTACCCCATATTGTTTCGTATTTTAACAGGTCCTAGGCCTCATTTAAAACCTAGGTGGCATTGTTAGCTTCATATTTTTTATATTAGCACATTTCAAGTCCCCCCCCCTTCACAACACATTCCTGGCTTTCCTCTTTTCCCCAAAGTGTGTAAATGTTGGTCTGACAGTAAGGGAAGGGAGGACCCAAATGTAGAGACAGGCAGGCAGGAGAGTGTTTCCCAGGAGTTTATTTTACACAAAACTAGAACGTTCACACCAACACAGGGATCCAAAGAGAACAAAAAACAAAGTTCAACATACAAATATCCAAAAGCTCCAAGAATATAAGTCAAGAGAAAGAGCACAGAGGCGGGGAAAAACCTCACAGCGGAATACAGGCCACTGGATAAGGTACAAACTTAGATCGTTCTGACAGGAACGCACACACCTGCACACAAAACAATCTGACAAGAGACAAAGGGAACACAGAGGTTAAATACAAGAGGTAACGAGCCAAGGAGGAGTAGATGATACACCAGGTGGATCACATCAGGGCGGGAACGCCAATCACAGAGGCGGGAAACACAAGGCAGATAGTAAAACTAGAGACGAGACAGCACAGGAAACCAGGCTATCAAAATAAAACAGGAAACAGAACATACAGACACTCACAAGAAAACACAAGACAGAAACTACAACACAACAACAGAGGAAACTAGGACACAAAGAAGAGGAGACAAGACAGAACCAAAACACCAGCGAAGGAGAAACAGAAAACTAAGCAATATACCAAAATCATAACAGTTGGCTTCTCTTTCACTCAGACAGGTTTTATTTACCAGATAAATTGGGCATCTACTAAGTTGTTTGCATTTTCGTATTTCTTCTTTGGACCAGAGTTTTCCATAAGCGCCGGCAGATGGCCGGAAACAAAATCATTTCCAGCCGACTAATTCAGTCAATAACGGTAACGTTATCCAAGCACCAACCTAAAGAATTGTGACCTGCTCTCACTGGATCAGTAGCATTAACCCAAAAATAACCTGTGTGGATTAGCTAAACTACAAACATAGCAACCTGGAGTGGGGGAGAGCTATCTGAAACAGCAAGAGAGTATGTTCTCCTGTTAAAGGGAGCCATCTCTCAACTGCTGATCGAGTGCCACTCAAAATGGGATATGAAAGCTCCGATAGAACTAGATTGCTTTGCTAAGTGAGAGGCTCGGCAGTTATACAACTGTAGTTCTACTCTTTGTTTTTTTAGAAAGTTAAAATATTATCAAAAGATCATTTTTCGACCTGCCATAAAACCTTTTTGCTTCATAGGTAAGCCGAAACGTCCAGTGGATTCGTGTTCAGAAAAATAGAAATAGAAATAGAATCAGACAGAAAGGACACAAAGCTACACTGAACAAAATTACAAACGCAATACTTTTATTTGTGCCCCCATTTTTCATGAGCTAAACTTAAAGCTCTAAGGGTTTTCCATGTAGACAAAAGGCTTGTTTTTCTCAAATATTGTTTACAAATCTGTAATAGTGAGCACTTCCCCTTTGCCAAGAAAATCCATGCACGTGTGAGGTGGATGGACTAGAAAGAGAGACCATAACACAAGATACTGACACGTTTTCGGACCACCCCCCCCATGAAAAAACTGCTCACCAACACAGTACAACTGCACATTTTTGAGTGGCCTTTTTATTGTGGCCAGCCTAAGACACACCTGTGCGATAATCATGCTGTCCAATCAGCATCTTGATATGCCACACCTGTGAAGCGGATGGATTATCTCGGCAAAGGAGAAGTGCTCACTAACACAGATTTGTGAACAAGATTTGAGAGAAATAAGCCTTTTGTGTACATAGAGGAAGTCTTTAGAGTTCAGCTCATGAAAAATGGGGGCAAAAACAAAAGTGTTGCGTTTATAATTTTAGATTAGATTAGATTAGATAAGATTCAACTTTATTGTCATTACACATGTACAGGTACAATGCAACGGAATGCAGTTTAGAGAGAGTTTAGGTAGAGCTTCAGGACCGCAGCCATTTAAAGCGCCGCCACACGCACTCTGAAAAGGGTTTATACAGACAGCAACATAATGATATACAATACACAACACAATGCACAAGACAAAACACAGTTCATGTGGTCACATGAGGAATTTTTTGAGGTGGCTTGGGAGGGTGTGAGAAACATATTCATCATATTTGCTGTTGTCATTTAACTAGTACAAAACAAAATGGTAAGTCTTGTTAGTTTTCATGGAGACGACTATGGGTTTGGCATTCACAGTATATCACGGTCTAATTTGAAGCATGGGTGGCAATTTGAATAGTGAGCCCCTGATGTTCCCTGTAAAGCTGTTCTTGTACCACTCCGCCAGACGACGTGGGCAGCTATGGCTGTGGTCCGATATTGAGGGTTCGTGGTTCAATCTCCAGGTCTTTGGCCAAGACATTCGCTCTTATTGGCTCTTGATGGTCAGACCAGCACCTTGTAGAATAGAATAGAATAGAATAGAATGCCTTTATTGTCATTATACGCAAGTGCAGTACCTCTGCAGCAACCCCTTTACAGTGTCAACACAAATTATGAAAATATAAGAATATAAAATGTAAAAATATAAAGTACTAAACATAGTACTAAATCATAAATAAATACTGCACAGTAATGAAATGAAATGGTTAAATATTAAATATTGCACTGTATGAAATTGCACAGAATCCCAGTGTCCTTTTAGGTATTATATACAAGTATTGCACAGTGGGAGGGAAGAAGGACGTCCTGGGGCTGGGGGGTGGGCTGTGAAATGAAGTCAATGCATGTGTGTGTTCAGGGTGTTTATGGCTTTTGGGAAGAAACTGTTCTTGAGTCTGTTAGTCTGTGCTCTGATGCACCTGTAGCGCCTACCTGAGCGCAAGAGGTCAGACAGATCAGAGGGGGGGTTGGGGACTGTCCTTGGTGACGTTCTCTGCTCTGCTGAGGCAGCGGGAGGTGCGGATGTCCATCCATTGTAAGCCAGCCGCTTGGTGTGATGGTGAACAGGTGAATGTGTCATGACTCCGGCATCATGACTTGGTGTTGCCGGTGTTTTGTGTTATCTGGTTGTCCCGAGTCTCCTGAACGCATCGCAGCTGATTCTCCACCACGCACACCTGCAGTCATCTGCAATCGGCAGACCTGGTCCTGATCACCACCTCTGCTCCATTTAAGCCACAACCTGACATCCATTCCCTGTCGGACCAATCAGTATGTTTAGTTCTCGTCTCTAACCTCATTTTGTCGCCGTTTATCTTGTTTTTGCCTGCTGCTAATCTGCATCCTGTGTCTCTGTCTGCAGTTTCATCTGGATTGGACTACATTCCCGGACCTGGGATATCCTTCTACCACCCCTTCCATCCACTGCCCACCTTCTGGACTGACGTGTTGCTCCACTGCTTTTTTTCAATAAATACTCACCTTATTATTTCTCCTCACCTTGTCCTGGTATGCTTCTGGGTTCCTGTTTTGACGAATCGTGACAGAATGTCAAGTTATTTGTATAAAAATTCTATAAGAATGCATTTACAAAATATGCATTTATCACGATTAAATGGGGATAAAAGACATAAAATAGGATGGGCAGTAAGGTGGTTTTTGTGGGTGGGTCAAATAACCAGCCACAACCCTTCTGACTTAAGTTTCTTTGTCCCAGAGGGAAACCAGACAAAGAGACACATAGGAGATGAGAGTGTGTTGTCACAGGAAGACAAGAAAAAATAGGACAATAAGGTGACAGCAGTACACTAAAGAATGCATGTCAGTGTTAGGAGCATCATGGGGTCTGCTCCGAAGACAAAAGCTCAAACCACACTGGCATTATACCTCTCTGTTCCTTTGGCAAAGATGCACATACAAATTAGAATTAGTTCTTAAAATACAGTAGCTCCTTGGGTTAGTAAAGGTCAGATTCAACATAAGGAATGAACAAAACCAAAACAAAACTGAAATTCAAGAATGTGTGTGGAATAACAATTGTCTGGGCTATGTGGACATAATGATGATTTGAAGTTTCACTAGGCTGTGCCCAGGAGCTGCCCCACTGTCCTGGGTATAAAGCCCAGTTCAGACCAAAGTTTGGAGCCTCCGTTAAGTTTGTAACAGAAATTAAATGCATTATGGATCATTTTATTGTAGCTGACTTTGCAAGATGACTAATCTATTGGCTGTTGAAACAAGTATCTCATGTTCTAAAACCAGCCTCTGGAGACCCGACCAGCTGATTTGCAGCCACACCATCAGGTTTGGTTTGATTTGATCTAAGACGGGCCGGTTCAGACCACTGAAACGTGTCTTTTTTTAAACAGTTTCGTCTGGTTTGAACTGGGTTTAAGGAACAAGGTGGTCTCTCAGTCTTGGGATTGTGGCTGTATCACAGAGAGACAGTGAAATGTTAAGTGTCATCTGAATTTCAGCAGCTCTCTCTCAGCAGCTCTCACCGTAGTATTATGCATGCAACAACCCACTGACTCAAATAACATGCTTTGTGGTTGATAGAAATGTCCTAAATGGGTCACAATGACCCGACAGGCTCAAGCTGAAACGGCTGTTCAGTTGGAGAAGGAGTAGGAAACACTACGTCTTGGTCGCAAAAACCCCAAAAAGTAATTATGTTGTTTTTTAGAGACACAAATAGTACAGCTGAGAAAAACCCAGGATACTTAAAACATGATCCAAGCTTCTCTCTTCTCTTCAAAAGTGTGTTAGCATTGTCCGCCATAGCCTTGTGACTGCTTTTTATGCTCAGGCTGGGCCTATTGTGTCCACAGTGGAGGAGAGCAGAGAGGGTGAGAGAGAAGATGAGCAAGAAGTGGAGAGAGGAGAAAAGAGAGGATGTTAGAATGATGAGAGACCACATGAGATGGAAGCAGGAAAGAAAAGAGACACCAGTCAATTCACAGACGGAGCGAACCAAGTAGAAAGGTCAGGTTCTAGAGTGTGTGGTTCATGATGTGAAAGGGAATGGGTCTTAGATATAGGTTATCGGTATTCTGTTAACCCTCATGTCATCCTTGAGTCAAATTGATCCGTTTTCCTGTATCAGTGTTTTTTTAATTACCCAAAATAACATGATCGATTCCACAACGCTCTTTGGCAAGTACAAATCTCTACTTTCATTCATTTATTCAATTTTATAGCATTTGGAGAAAAGAAATTGAAGTGATTTTGAAATAGTATTGAGTAAAAGTTGACATATTCCAGTCTGTGATTATCCATCAACATCCATTCCTTTCATTTTAGTCAAAATAATTCCTAATTTCTGCTTTTCTAACTCAAACATTAGGTATAATTTCCTAAAAATTAGGTTTATTGACCATAAATTCCAAAAATAACTGTAAAACTAAGGTTGATGAGTTAGTGTTACGTAGTGTTAAACATCACAAAAAGTGACAAACATTGAAAAAAGGGACACAAATGTAAGAAAAAGTTAGAAACATTGATTAAAAAGCGTCAACAAAAGTGTTGATTTTCAATTTTGACGGGAAGACAACACAATGGTTAATCCTCTCCCTATTTTTTTTTCTATTAAAAAAAGAAAATTTTACTAAAACAAAAATTTTAATTATGTGGTTAGACTACCATGAGCAGCACAAATGAAAGCTCAGATGGGCCGATCTGGAATCTTGCTCCTTATGAGGTCATAAGGGGCAAGGTTAGCTCCCCTTTTTTCTGCTTTGCCTGCCCAGAGAGTTTGACCCACTCAGAAAGAGAGACATCATGGCTTTCAAATG
>NC_045741.1:31145632-31146498 GCF_008692095.1 Etheostoma spectabile
CAGTTGGTCAAGGCCACACCCCCACCCTCCACCTTGCTCCCCCCCTCCTCAATAGCTACAGACTCAGAAATGGCACATACTAAGAAAAGCTCATTGTGGGACTAGCTCTAGTGGCTGTAATTTCAGGAAAGAGACTCCAGATATAGTATCAGGGGACCACTAAGGTCTATATATAAGAGACTTCAGATACAGTATCAGAGGACCACTAAGGTCTATATAAAAGAGACTTCAGAGACAGTATTAGGGGACCACTAAGGTCTATATAAAAGAGACTTCAGATACAGGATTAGGGGACCACTAAGGTCTATATAAAAGCATCCAAAAGCAGCATGTCATGGGACCTTTAACAATGTAGTGCAGTGATGGTGAAACTTGGACATATTGCAAGTGGCCTCGGGGATGTTGAAACAACAGAACGGCCGATGCTGCCTGCAACCAACTCATGGTCCGAGGTTACAGTTTTCAAGATCAAACTCAGCACAGCAGCAGACTGGGGGTCCCAGGAGAGGACATCACATTAACTAAATGCTTCTCTGGGTTCCCACAGTTAGACACAACTCAGTGCTCTGCAGGCAGCCAGGGTTAACAAGTCAATTCTTGTTTTGGTGGAACATTTGCACAAGCAAAAGAAAACGCCACATACAATATTAAAGGTATAGTAAGTGATGTTATTCCACTACACTTTTTGTCAAGCTCTGTATTTTCTGTGTGCACTGACGCCTGATTTCCACTGGTTGCAGAAGGGCTGCGGATCGGCTCTGCTGCATGTCAGCTCCGTGCTCCGCCGTGTGTTAATGCCCACCAGGTCCGGATTTTTTGCGGAACAGCTTGACTTGAACACCATGACTGACAGCTGAAGTCACGAG
>NC_045741.1:31146508-31146729 GCF_008692095.1 Etheostoma spectabile
ATCTTGCAAATTCATGTAGAATAGAAAATTAACCGGATGTTTTAGTTAGTTTCTGTGCTCGACTTCCTATCTGCCATGTGCTGAGTTGCGATGCAGCCATCCGTCAAAAATAGAAGTTCTGTGTGCTGTCCTACTGTCTTCCTATTTGGACTCTTACCACAGAGGAAATTACTGAACCAATGGCAAGATTGTACCATTGAGCTTTCAAGATCCACAGTAAC
>NC_045741.1:31146739-31146978 GCF_008692095.1 Etheostoma spectabile
GTGGTCTCACCATTGCATTGCACTTCTAATGCCTTGACTTAGGAAAACTTCATAAACAGCCATTTTTTAAATTTATTTTCAGATTCAAAATGCCACCTTTGCAGCACTTGCTGCCCTTCTTCCGACACTCATGAGACCAGGACGCGTCTCACAGGCACTTATTCCAGTTATTACATATAAAAACATGGAAATCTTTTTTTATACATACACCAAGATTTGGAATGACATCCCACATCACA
>NC_045741.1:31146988-31159054 GCF_008692095.1 Etheostoma spectabile
ATCATCCATCACATATTTCAAAAAGACGTGCAAACAGCTCCTTCTTAACAGTTACACTAGCACACATTAATTGCTCATGTGTTGTCCAAGCCTTGTTTGCGCTGTCTGAATTTGTCTAGCCCAGGCTGATGTCTTGTATAAATGTCTTTGTCCTTATGTATAACTTGTTTTAGTTGTCCAAATCTGACTAGTCCACGTTGATGTCCTGTACAAATGTTCGTCCCGACGTGCTGTAACCACGTTCAATGTTTTATGTTTCTGCAGAACCGGAACTTGCTGAGAACCAGTTTTTAAACTGAGTCAGGCCCGTCCATGTTGTAATGTAATGTTACTTTTACCTTTCCTGCATGATAAATATGAATGAATGAATGAATGAATAAATAATGTCCACTCTCCACACACCCAACATGACTGCATCGTCCGAGAATTTCTGCAGATGGCATGTTTCAGCGCAGTGCTTGAAGTCTGCAGCTTGTATGGTGAAAAGGAAGGGGGAGGGGGGGAAGCACAGTTCCCTGGGGGGACCCGATGTTACTTATCAGACACTCAGACATACTGCACTGCAGTCTCACAACCTGCGGTCTACCTGTCAGATAGTTGTTTATCCATGTGACCAGTGGAGCATCAACTCGCATATTCTCCTTTTTTTTCCTGAGCAGTCTCGATCATATTGAAGGCGCTGAAGAAGTCAAAGAACGTGATGCAAACTGTGTTGTTGGGTCTGTCAAGGGAGGAGTATGCCTTATGCTGCAGGTATATTATTGCATTATCCACACCCAGATGGGGCTGGTATGCAAACGGTAGGGGTCCTGTTGTGAGCACGCCAGTGGTCGGAGGTGTGCCACAACTAGTATCTTCATTACCTTAATTATGTGGAAGGTCAGTGCTACAGTAGCTTTACAAACCCATGCTAAAGTGGATTAAAAAGAGGGAAAAAAAAATCCCCCCCCACATCACATACCCCTCACCATAAATAGAGATTGGCACGGTGTTATTTCAGTTAGCTCAATAGCTGGCTTAATTTGCATTGAGGGATGATCTTATGGAAAGTTCCCCATGCCTATCTCTAGG
Organism: Etheostoma spectabile; assembly: GCF_008692095.1. Classification (NCBI taxonomy): domain Eukaryota; kingdom Metazoa; phylum Chordata; class Actinopteri; order Perciformes; family Percidae; genus Etheostoma; species Etheostoma spectabile. The sequence continues at coordinate 31,148,060 of NC_045741.1, forward strand.
TATGGTGAAGGGTATGTTGTGAAGGGGGGGGGGGGGGGGGGGTTATTTTAATTCCAAAGTCCAAGGGAACTTTATCAGGATGCATAGTATCCTGGACCCATGAACTAAAAAATAAAAATGTGCCTGCCTCTATGGGAATTTAAAATAGGGGTGTGTACACTTGTGCCGCCTGCATTTTAAGGAAGAACATTTATTTTTACAATACATTATTCATTCACAAAAAAAATTAGTGTCCTTAAAGAGTGTGGTCTCAACCTGCACTGTAGGAAAAGTGTCTAACTTGCTTTTATTTATTTCCAGATAAAGACAGGAAAGTGGGAGAGAGAGAATGACATAGAGCAAAGGGCCGCAAGTTGGAACCCAACCAGCTGCAGCTGCAACAAGGACTGGGCCTCTGTACATGGAGTGCAAGCTCAACCAGGTGAGCAAACCAGGCGCACCTTGTTTGCACCTTTTTCTAACTATTTATTGCTTTTTTTCAGAGTTTTTGGGCTTGTCTTTTACTTGTAGAACTTCATTTCATTGCGCTAAGACTCATTTTATTCATGGTAAGTCTTCTTTTTCAAGTTTAATATATCTGCGTTTTAGTATAGCATTCTTCTTTGAATGTTGATATGATATGGTTGTTGACTTTATTTGTTAAAGGTAAAAGCCTGAAAGCCTGTTCTTGATCAGGTACCGTCCCCAAATAACAGAGATAGCAAACAAAAAAAATTTCCGACAAGGTCGCAGTTAGACATTTTTTTTCCCTGGAAACCCACTCTGCATTGCATCTGCAATTATTGTCTTTTTCCCCAGTGTTTGGCTTAAAATAATATTTAGGGGTTTAATCTCAAGTTTGTCTTCAAAGGCAGACTTTCACATCTATGTTGTGTAACATAATCCACATTTTTCCTGGTGACTACAGCTCCTATCTTCATCATCACTAACACAAACACTACCTTCTGCCAACTACGAGCAAATAACGGCAATTGCCAAATAGCCAATCAAATTGCAATGGGGCAACAGACAATCAGCTGGCTACCCAATCCAGACTTATTACGAAAGGCTTTAGGCATGCATATTGTTTTCACACATTCGGAGCGCTTGACACTGCAAGCATGGGCCTATCCCCACCTAGTGGCCTCTCAACCAATGCAAAGTTAATTGATCTTAACAGTTTTTTTTAGCCTAACCTATTTTGTTTGTAAGTGACTGATGTGAACAACAAGACTAATTATTATTTTCTGAGTCGCTGACAACATTATGGAAAGGATCCCTACCAAGATAGACCTTTCTTAAACCTCTTTTATACCTTTCTGTTTAACCAGAAACCACTCTGAGGTCGCTAACGCTAAACCCACCAGACTCCATTTGAAAAAGCAGTGCTTTTAGTGTTTACAGAGCGCGCATGTTTTCACATGTAAATCGTAATTTCACATGTAAAATTATGGGTTTATTTCAACAAAAACTAGAGTTGTGATGGTTGGAAAAGTGGAAAGCCGACCGAAAATGACTTTTCATAGTTTTATTTTCTCTCTTTCAACTTTAAATGAAGTGTAGTTTACGATGCTAAAATGTTTTTTTTTTTACATGGAGTCTGGTGGCTTTAGCCAATGCAATTTCTCAGATGTTTGTATGTTTAATAAAAGGATCTTACTCTTTAACAGAAAGGTTGATCTCCTTAGAAACCTTTTCCATGATGTTGTCAGACACTTAAAATATTAATCAGAGCCTGTCAGTGGCAAAACAAGCACTTTTTTGAAAATAAATGCAAGCTACACAATTGCCCTATTAACTTAAATTGTAGCTTGTTTTTCCGCTGCCGACTGGACCAATATCAGAAATTGTTGTCCACATCAGTCACTAGGATACAGGAAAATAGGGTCCAGGTTGAAAAATAGGTAATTACCCTTCACATCATAGAATAATGATGAGTATCAGTTGCAAACAAGGGTGTTTTATGACATGCATTGATCCAGAATTACAGTAATTTCTTAATTACCCAGTGCAAGTAAAACATGTTTATGTGTTGCCAGCAGGTTGGTCTTTGCCCCATGTGACCCGTCTCGTCGACTCCTACCTGACATTTCTGTTGAGATCTTTCTTTGGCAGAAGCACAGCAGCATTGTTTTAGCTATCAAATAAATGGATTGCCCATGAGAGTAAGAAGGGAGATATATCTCTCTTGAAATGGCCTCCTGCCATCTGTTTCCTTCCGTTAATTGCTCTGGAGACCCTCACCCACCCGGCTTCATCTCCGTTCACCTACATTGTTCGTAAGTGAAGACTGGCACAACTTACTCCTCACGACTTCAGTTAAATGACTTGCTGAAACAATTACCTGGTTTATTAATGACACATAATTTATTATTTAAATTAGTGGATATGTTTAGCTCAGCGGTTGGGGATTTAGATCCTGTATACATACCATGCATTTATTGAATAAGTCAGCATTTTCCAAAATAGAAAGCACTCTGAATGGAAGCATTCACCAACTGTTCTTGTTCCTGTGAGCAGTCTGCTGCTGCTCTCTCTCTCTCTTTGCATTTTTCTTTCATCCATCCACTCCCTCAGCATCCATTGACCTCCCCACCCCTTACTCGCCTCTCCTATCCAGCTGATCTGCAGCGGGTTGTAATCAACACACAACAACAGACCCCTCTGTCCCAGACCCACTGTATGCGAGGTGTTTTTTCCTTGCCTCCCCCACAGGCCCCTGACCTTCTTGTGGTTCTGAATAACACTTTGTCTACACAGGACACGGGACAGATCTTGAATAGCAGAGTTTTATCTGGCTCAGAATGGGCCTTTGGGGGGTGACTACGCACGGCAGTAAGCAGCATGATTGCTCTGCGATGTCAATGTCAACATTATTTGTACAGCACCTTTCATTACACGTAAACCCAAAGTGCTTTTCATTAAAAACAGCATACGCATCGTCCAAACAAAACTCAGGAAAAATCAAAAAGGGGAAGAAGCACCTGTCCTCTTTTTATCTTTAGTAGCGTATACTGCAGTTTTTTTGCACTGCAACTTAGGAAAACACATGCAAATAGACCACAACACAACATTATTGTTATTATTCTATTTTGACTTTTTGTTCAACTAGTTATTACATCATTGTGTTTAGTTTTTTTTAATACACTTTTAAACAATGTATTTTTTTTTAATACAATAATCTGTACCGCTGGTTTTATTTTCACCTGTGTGTGTGTGTAAGACCCTATAAGACCTACAGCTGGAACTACCTCAGAGGTGGTTTTGAATACTTTGCCATTGTCTGTCTGTCTGTCTGTCTGTCTGTCTGTCTGTCTGTCTGTCTTTCTGTATGTAGCTTTTGCAACCGTGCTCAAAATGAATGCCACGTTCGGACAGGGGTGCAGCTGGTGTGTTGGTGCAAAATGTTCTTTGGCGCTCTACTTGAACAATGTCTCATGAACACAATTAATGCTAAGATAAATAATTATTAACTATCCAAGAACTGAGTCATTGGGTTTGATCATTTTAAGTTCTCATTTGTTTATGACATTATCACAACACCTGCTATCGTAATCATGATTTACATACATTTCCCTATAAAGTCTACAGTTTAATATTTTAGTACAATTTAGTTCCTCACCTTATGATCTGTTGTAATGAATGCAATAGCATGTTTACAAAAATAGTGCGCATGCTTTTCAGTTTAAAAGGTATTTCACATCTGTGAAACGAAAATCCATACATTTGCAATTTGCTCTGGCGATGTCAGGCTAGACTCATGGACCAATGCATCAAAATCCGCCCTTGACTTTCAACTACATCAAAAAAAATCTTGATAAACTTGAACTATGTATTTGCAGCTGTAAGCAGTCCAACAAAGTGCTGCCGCAAGGGACTAAACACTGAGAGATGCATATACACACTGTGACACGCTCCAGATTGCATTGCAATGATTTATTCCTCCACACATAAAATACAACTAGTACAGCAGTTACCAAATGGATTACTTTGGATCAATATAAGTTAGTGCGGTATTACAGTATAAGTGTACAATGCATAAACAGCATCAAGTATGTGTTACAGTTCATGGAAGTGGAGGACCCAAATGCAGAGACAGACAGACAGACAGGCAGGAGAAAGTTGATGTTGATTTAACAAAAACAGGGAAATGCCAAAAGAGATCCAAAAATGCAAAAACAAAGTCCACCATCCAAATCTCCAAAGTGGAAAAAAGAAAACCAAAAACAGGAACACAGACACTGGGAAGACTCACAAGGGAAGACCGAATGCAGGAACGGTTCAGACGTTGAAAACACCGACAGGAACACACAAACACAACAATCTGACCAAGTAGACAAAGACTAAATACACAGGGTAATGAGATAACAAGAGGCAGGTGACACAAGGGCTGGGAAACGGGTGGAAGACATCAGGTAATCACAAGAGAGGGAAAACACAGGAAGTAAAACTAAAGACAAGACAGCACAGGAAACCAGACTATCAAAATAAAACAGGAAACAGAGCATGCAGACACACACAAGAGACCACAAGACAGAAACTACAACTAGACAAGACAAGGACTAGAACACATACAAGACCAAAAAACAATCACAAGGACAACATCTATCACAAAATACCAGGCTCCTACAGTGATCATACTTCATAATATGTATTGTAATAAATAACAATTACATTTATCTTGCTCGTTGTCTCTGTAAATGAGGATAACCTCAGTTAAAATAATTACTGATTGAAGGTCAGATCAATACTATAACAGCTGCTCAGTCAAACTGCAGGTCAAATCCAGGTCCAAGCTGTGTTTATTTGGAAGTAATAAGTCTAAAGTAACATCTATGTACAGGGAGTGCTTGTTTGTGACGTCATTTCATGACGACAATGAGCAATATGTGCCTGCCTTTCATTTTCAAGCATATTGTAACAAGACTGTAGCCACCAGGAAAAGTGATTGATGACAGAAAAGGGAAAAGCATGAGCGAAGTAATTCCAAGGCTTTAACCAGTGTTGATTGATTTAGTTTGGCTTTTAAGGTGTGCAGTGAGGAGATAAGCATACATGCCTGAAGGACAGCAACACTAAGATTAAACTTTGTCCCAGAATATACACTGCCCAAGAATCAAAGACACAAATGAGTCAACCAGAGGAAATCCGCTCAAAGTCACATTGAACAAAGTCATTTCTGGTTATTGGCAAATATGTTTTTTTTCTCTTCTGGAATGGATAATTTATAATTTAATTTATACTCTTTATCAAACCCCTATGGGAAAATTACAATTTACACTCTGTTGTTATTACACACATGTGTGTGTGTGTGGGAAATACACACACATGTGTGTAATAATCCATATATATACATATATATATAATCCACCCCCCCAGTCATATTAATACTCACATTCCTCGAGGCGCAGGAGGTGGAGTTGCAGCTATCTTTGATTCTAGTCTACTAATTAGCTCTAAACCTAAACTAAATTATAACTCATTTGAAAGTCTTGTTCTTAGTCTTTCACACCCAAGTGGAAATCAATGCAACCAGTTCTATTTGTTATAGTGTACCGAGCACCTGGTCCTACTTATCCGAATTTGCAGAGTTTCTATCAAACTTAGTGCTAAAACGGACAAAGTTATTATTGTAGGGATTTTAATATTCATGTGACGATGAGAATGATAGCCTTAGCACTGCGTTTATCTCTCTTTTCGATTCTATTGGCTTCTCTCAAAGTGTTCATAAACCTACTCACCATTTTAACCACACCCTCGATCTTGTTCTGGTATATGGTGTTGAAATTGAACATTTAATAGTGTTCCCACAGAATGCCTTTTTATCTGACCACTGTTTGATAACTTTTGAGTTTATACTGCTGAACTACACGCCATTAGGCAAAACCTTCTATACAAGATGTCTATCTGATAGTGCTGTAGCTAAATTTAAGATGCGATTCCGTTAGCATTTAATTCATTACCAAGTCCCAAAGTAACGGAGGACTCCTCTGCTATTAGTCCCTCCCAAATCGATCATTTTGTTGATAGTGCAGCAGGCTCGCTGTGAAAGACTCTAGACTCTGTTGCCCCTCTTAAAAAGAAGATAATAAATCAAAGAAGTCCATGGTATAACACTGAAACTCGCAAATTAAAGCAAATATCGCGGAAACTTGAGAAGATCTGGCGCTCCACTAAACTGGAAAATTCTCGTTTAACCTGGCAGATAGTCTTAAAATGTATAGGAAGGCCCTCCGTAATGCCAGAGCAGGTACTACTCGTCATTGATAGAGGAAAATAGGAACAACCCCAGGTTTCTTTCAGCACTGTAGCCAGGCTAACGAAGGTCACACCTCTACTGAGCCAAGTATTCCTATAGCTCTTAGTAGTAACGACTTTTGAGGTTCTTCAATGATAAATTATAACTATAGAAGCAAAATTCACCAGAACCTGCCTTAACTGGCTTATCTCAAACTCAGGAACCTTAGAAACACTGTAAAACCAGATACATGTTTTGACTGCTTTGCTTCACTTGATCTTTATCAATTTAATTCAATTATTTCTTCATCTAAGCCATCACCGCCTCTTAATCCCATCCCGACTAGGCAAGGCAAGGCAAGGCAGCTTTATTTGTATAGCACAATTTCGCACAGGCAATTCAAGTGCTTTACCAAAATCATTAAACAGATAAAACACAGTACAAACAGTTAAAAGTCATAAGATTAAAATCATAAGACACATGAATAGACAGTTAAAAACAAAATAGAAACATTAGGAATAGGCTACTTAAAGAGTTTTACATTAGTCATCACTTCGCTACTGATATAACCAATTTGTCTTTATTAACAGGCTATGTACCACAGCACTTTAAAGTTGCTGTAATTAAACTCTTCTGAAAAAGCCAAACCTTGATCCAGATGTTTTAGCCAACTATAGACCTATATCCAACCTTCCATTTCTCTCTAGATTCTTGAGAAAGCAGTCGCCAAACGCTGTGCGACTTTCTGCATAGCAACAGCTTATTGAGGATTTTCAGTCAGATTTAGAGTTCCTCATAGCACAGAGACAGCACTTGTGAAAATTACTAATGACCTCCTAATTGCATCAGACAAAGGACTATCTCTGTACTGGTGTTATTAGAATCTTAGCGCTGCATTTGATACCATTGACCATTATTCTTATTACAGAGATTGAACATTTAATTGCATTAAAGGGACTGCTCTAAGCTGGTTTAAGTATTATTTATCAGATCGACTCAGTTTGTTCATGTTAACGATGAATCCTCTATGCACGCCAAGGTCAGTCATGGAGTCCTACAAGGATCTGTGCTCGTGCTCATCCTGTTCACTTTATATGCTTCCTTTAGGCAGTATTATAGGAAACACTCCATAAACTTTCATTGTTATGCGATGATACTCAGTTATATCTATCAATCAAGCCGGATGAAACTGATCAGTTAGCTAAACTTCAAACGTGCCTTCAGGATATTAAAACCTGGATGACCTGTAATTTTCTAATGTTAAACTCAATAAACTGAAGTTATTGCTCTCGGACCCAAGCACCTTTGTGACGCATTATCCAAAGACATAGTTACTCTGGATGGCATCACCCTGGCCTCCAGCCCCACTGTAAGGAATCTTGGAGTTATCTTTGATCCGGACATGTCCTTTAATGTCCACATAAAGCAAATTTCAGGAGCGCCTTTTTTCACCTACAATATGCAAAAATCAGGAATATCCTGTCTAAAAATGTGCGAAAAACTAGTCCATGCATTTGTTACTTCTAGGTTGGATTCTGCAATTCTTTGTTATCAGCTGCTCGAAAAAATCCATAAAGATTCTACAGCTGATCCAGAATGCTGCAGCACGGGTTCTGACGGAACCAGGAAAAGAATCACATCTCTCCTGTTTTAGCTTCCCTGCATTGGCTTCCTGTGAAATCTAGAATAGAATTTAAAATCCTTCTTCTCACCTACAAAGCTCTTCATGGTCAGCACCATCTTATCTTAAGAGCTCATAGTACTTACAACCCTACAAGAGCACTACGCTCCCGAAGCAGAGTCAGGGTTCTTGTGGTTCTAGAGTCTCTAAAAGTAAATGGGAGCCAGAGCCTTCAGCATCAGGCTCCTCTCCTGTGGAACCAGGTTCCAGTTTGGGTTCGGGAGCACGACACTGTTTCCACATTTAGAGTAGGCTTAAGACTTTCCTTTTTGATAAAGCTTATAGTTAGGACATAGAATTGAATGTTGTAAGGGAGTGAGGAGTCGCAGTGTCCGCCTAACCCGGCCCACCTGCTTCTCGTCATAGTGGTCGACCCTAACCAGGGTTTTTATCCCATCCCCCACTCTGACCTTCCTGACCCTAACACCAACTGTTTCTCCCCCTACCCTAACCAGGGTTGTATCCCATCCCCCCACTTGACCTTCTTGACCCTAACCCAACTGTTTCTCCCCTTCACCTAACCAGGGTTTGTATCCACCCACCACTTTGACCTTCTTAACCCTAACTGTTTCTCCCCCTACCCTAACCAGGGTTTGTATCCCATCCCCCACTTTGACCTTCCTGACCCTAACCCCAACTGTTTCTCCCCCTACCCTAACCAGGGTTTGTATCCTATCCCACACTTTGACCCTCCTGACCTTCCTGTCTTCCTTTGACACACTGAGCTCCTCTATCTTTCTATCTTCCCATTTATGTGCATCCATGTCCTAGAAATGTTGTTGCTAACCTAGCTCCGGGGAGTCACTCCCGGAGTCCTTTTGTTCTTTTTCCCCCATGTTCCCTCGGACCGGAAAGGCTCCAGGATCGTGGTGGCAGGTGTCGCCATGGTCCCGCTCCAGTTCTGCTGCTGCCATGTTCATCTTGCTACACTCTGCGGTGCACAGCTACATCCTGCTGTGCCTTGTAGTGCCCACAGTGACCCGCTTGACTATTTTTTTCTATTTTTGTTATTCCCACTCTTATTATAACCCCAACCGGCCCGTCAGACACCGCCTACCAAGAGCCTGGGTCTGTCCGAGGTTTCTGCCTAAAAGGAAGTTTTTCCTCGCCACTGTCGCACTGTTGCTTGCTCTGGAGGAAACACTGAACTGTTGGGACCTACTCTATCTGTAAAGTGTCTCGAGATAACTCTTGTTATGAATTGATACTATAAATAAAATTGAATTGAATTGAATTGAATAACCTTACAAAAAGTGTAGATCTGTGATGAAGCTGTGTGGATCTGTGTGAAGCTGTCTGGATCTGTGTGAAGGTGTGTGTGTCATTTGCCAGCATAGCTTGTCACATCACCAGGAAGGCAATCATTTCATGACATCCACTTCCTGTTCTTGTATCCGAAAGACATGGTCAGTGTGTCCTGCAGGTTTTTTTTTTTTAGGATATCAATTCATAACAAGATTTATCTCGAGACACTTTACAGATAGAATAGGTTTAGACCACAATCCAGAATTTACAAGGACCCAACAACTCTAGTAGTTCCCTCTAGAGCAAGCAACAGTGCGACAGTGGCGAGGAAAAACTTCCCTTTGGGAAAAAACCTCGACCAGACCCAGGCTCAGCAGGACGTATCAGGACGTAGCAGGACGTAGCAGGGTGTAGCAGGACGTGACAGGACGTAGCTGGGCATCGCAGAGCGTAGCAGGATGACTACAACATTACACCATTAGTCTTCCATTGTCAGACCCAGTGGTGTAGTCTAGTATTTTGTAGTGGTTATGCTGTGATTTTTCCCTTCCCGCTTCATAAGCGTCCGTATTTTGCAACATTATAGCGTGTAGCATTGGCCTCATCTGGCTCGCTTCCTGAAGTTTCGGCAATGGAATTGTCTGCAGGCAGGCTTACCAAAAACACTGAAAAAGTGTATTTTAAATTAGCTTTCGTTTCATGATTCACATTAGTTTATTTCAAAATAGCGTAGAAAATGATTGCAGAGCAACTGTGTTGCTATTCCTGCGTGCCTCGCAACACAGAGTGAATTTAAAAACGAAAATGTGAAAGTTCTTTTGCAAAAAAACATTGTTGTTAGGTGTTGTTATCCTGGCACTTTTCTGAGTAGGTATACGGAAATCCTTAACTTTTCCTTGTGGGTAGACGGCGTGTACCTGCTTATAACACTGACTACACCACTAGCCAGACCTTTCTCCACAGCGCTGCAGAGGATGCTCTGGCTAGTCCATACAATATTCCTGGTTGGGAGAAAACATGCTCTGGTTTATTGGCATTTCTTTAAACCAATCACAATCGTCTTGGGTGTTGCTAAGCGCCGAGACAGCAGGTCTATGGCACACTATAATTTACAAAGACCCAACAATTCTAGTAAAAAGAGCAAGCATTTAGTATGTGAGTGAAGCGAGGAAAAAACCCTTTTTAGGAAGAAACTTTGAGTGGTGAGAAACACTTCCTTTTAGGGAGAAACCTGGGACAGACCGAGGCTCTTGTTGGGCGGTAGTCTGCCGGTGCCGGTTGGGGGTGTGATGAACAGTAGCAATTATAGTCAGAGTTAAGATAATGGAACTAGGACTAGAAATAGTAGTTGTTGTAGTAGTTCATGGCGTAGCAGGGCACTGCACGGTGTAGCAGGGTGTTGCAGGACATAGCATGACGTGGCAAGGCGTGGCTGGGCGTAGCAGGGCATGGCTGGACATAGCTGGGCGTAGTTGGTTACTCCGAGGTTTAGCAGGGCGTAGCAGGATACTGCGAGGTTTAGCAGGGCATAGCAGGGCATAGAAGGGGGTTGCAGGGCACTGCAGGGCACAGCAGTATGTAGCAAAGCGCCTATCAGGACCACGCAACACAACTTTGATAGAAATCATATCACATCCATACAGTAATGGTAGTATCCATCTGTTAAAACATAAGAAATGATATGACACACTGATATTGGATCAGTACTTGGTATTGGCTGATGTGCAAATTCAAGTATCAAAGTAGGTATTTGGAAGCAAAAAATGCTGTTGGACCATCTCAAAGTTTTATAGACTCTGCCCTGTGTCTGGATCCATATTGCTGGGACCCTTCCCCCCCCCCCCCCCCCCCC
>NC_045741.1:31159064-31175927 GCF_008692095.1 Etheostoma spectabile
CACACACATCACACCTCTTAAGTGTTTTCACAGATACAGTGCTGGCCCACAATGTGCAGTCAATGTATTATGTTTACTCAAATGTGCACAAACGCTTGACAACCATAATCGGATTCACTTCAAGGCCTAGCTTAATTAACTTCTCTAAATCCTGTTATAGATAACGCCTTTTCATTTACTGGGAGGAAGTTCACTGTACGTATGTATTTCCATCCCCGCTTCATTAAAGCCTGCTCATTTTATGGCCCAGTGCATTCAATTATTCAGGTTTTCATTGTCTTAGCAGGGATAATATTCTTGCCCTTCCAGTAATGGTCCTCATTCTGAGTGATGGGTTTATCATGGTGGCTGTGTGGATGAGTTAAGGTCCCCAGACCGTTAGCACTAATCATATACCCCCAACATGAACTTTTCTGTGAAACATGAGTCATCAGTTTCTCCAATTCTGAAAGAACATGGTAATGAACTGAACTACGCTGAAGGGTTTTGGATATTGCAGAACAACTATAGCAGATACAAAAAGACATACTGTTAGTATTATCATTATTATTAGTCAATATTCACAACATTTTTTCATATACTTGTATTGTCTCTAGGTCATTTATTGTTCTTGCTACTGTCATGATACCAAATACATACCAGGTGGTAGCTTATGTGTGATCACAGAAGGCTTGTGTCATATGGATGCTTTGACAGTGTTGTTGTCATAACTTGGAATTCCTCATAGGGGAGACAGAAACACCGCACTATAGCTTTAACAGCAGTTAGTGTGCCCTGCACTCTTGAAAGATGAGCATTGCAACTCTTACCTTAAGGCCGCTGGATTCCCGCAATACCATGAGATCACGCGAGATTTGCTCATCAGTTTGAATTAGTCATTTTCTTAGTTTGAATATGATGCATGATACTTTATCACATGGATTTTTATAATTCATTTTCCGTTTGCTATAATCTTTTTCTAAAATGAGAGTGCAGGAATCTCGACTGAAAAAAAATGTCCTTGAAGTGTCTTACATTAGAGAGACTTCTTCAAAGATCATTGAACGCTGTCTTTAAAGAGGTCACCTAATTCAATTATTCCTTTCTTTTTTGTAGGAATTTTCAGCCTTTATTTTGAAAGGACAGCTGAAGACATAAAAAGGGGAGCGAGACATGTCCAAACCCGTGCCCGCTGCATCAAGGAGTAAACCTCTATATGTGGGCGCCCTCTTTACCAACTGAGCTATCCAGGCACCCAATTATTCCTTTCTTTGTCCAAGTCTGGAATCCTGCATCCAGCTTGCCTGATTTAAATGAAACATTGCCCCACACAGGGCTGAATTGTCACAAAGAGCCCAATATGTTCATCTCATACCATACATTAACCATAATAAGAACTATAGGGTGAGCAGTATGTGTTTAAATTAGATTTTCTGAATGGCTGGTATTGTAGTCTACAGGTGAAGACAGTACTAGAAGCTCACACAGTGACTGCTTGGCTTTGTGTGATGCTGAAGTTTTTTTGCCCTGAGCCTTTCAGACAGCACTTTTGGCTTTTTCAAACTGACAGCCTTCTGGCAAAACAACACGAGGGTCTGCGTCAGTGTGGGCATGCTCTACAGGGTTCCAGATTCATGTGTCGTCCACACATGAACCAGGAAGTTCAATTTAAATTTTAAATTATTTTAAGTATTTTCGCTTTGATGAATACAGGCACAAATGCAATGGTACATTAAAGGCAGAGGTTGAATGTAAAGTACATTTACTCAAGTACTGTACTTAAGTACAAATATTGAGGTACTTGTACTTTACTTGTCTTTTCATGCCACTTTCTACTTCTACTCCGCTACATTTCTCAGAGGAAGATTGTACTTTTTACTCCACTACATTCATCTGACAGCTTTAGTTACAAGTCACTTTACACCTTTCTGCACACAAAACCTATTTAGTTTATAAAATCTAATGTTTTAATACAAATGAAACTAGCCAACAATACAATGCCCTACAAGTCTAGTTGAAATGATTAGACCGTTAAACACAAAACTGTTTGGATCATTTCCACTTTCTAAAATGGGATGATTTTTATTTTTGCTTTTAATCCTAGGTCTAGACCTTAGGAGCCTGACACGTCCATCCAAGATGACGCATCTCCAGAAGAAAACTCGAACAGTATAGTTCTCTAATAGTACCAAAAAGATGTGGACATTTCAGTATCAAATGGAAGATGCAGCAGATAAGCCGATTCAAGGATATTTGTCATCGGTAGTGCACAGATTTGACATTGATATCAGCATCTGCTGAGGACATAAACTATGAAGGGAGTTTGTTTGTGAGATAGAGTGGGCTAGAATGTGACCCGTGTGAAGGACAAATGGTGAAAGAGAAGAATAAAACCGAGTCCCTGTTGCAAGTTGAGTTTCCTTTCCACTGCATTGCAGCAGACAGAGGATAGAAACATCAGACGGGTGGAGTAGGGCCGATGTGTAATTCAAATCTGGACGTTGAGAGATTGTATATTTTAGCGCCAGAAATCCTGAAGTCATATCACCCACCACACACAAACACACACCACACACACACAACCACACACCACACACACACACCCACACACACACACACACCACACACACCCACACCGATAGATTCAGTAAATTAAAGGAATTTGTAGCATGGATCAGTCACAGGCAAAGGAGGAGTACTACAATAAAAAGGCTGAGGGGGTTGCTAACCCTTGTGTTGTCTTCATTTTGGGGCCCTCTTCTATCCTCGGGTCAAACTAACCCGTGACTTTTTGGGGTTGTAAAAGCAATTACTTCATAATCTATCAACAAATATTGTCTTTATCTCAATTCAAACAACTGAGATAACATATATGTTTAAGGAATGCATCAGTCTCTACTAGCACACAATTAAACATGAAGTGGGGTTCGTTTTCGTCATAAGGTATAATTCATGTTAAAAATCACTATGAAAAAACATAAGTGGTCATATCCAGAATGATTTTCAGAATTGAGTCGGGATACATGTTTATCACGAAAATGGGTAAGGCCGCTGATTTTCAGGTAGAAAAAATGTAATTGTACATTTTCTTGTAAAAAATTGAAATGGTCAATTTCACCCGAATACCATACAAGGGTTAAATCAACAAAACAAACTTTTTGACTCCTTACTTTCAACTGGACTAAATATAGACATAACAAGATACAACAAATCACAGCCGCACAGACTCATGATTTCGAATTCAGATCTACAAGAGACAAATTACGCTCATTTTCAGGTTCAAACTATTTTGGGTTTTTACTAAAACATGGTTACAGGCTTTAATGTTCCAAAAACATGTTGTTCACTGAAGTTGTGTCAGCTGGTAATGGAGCTCTCAAGTCTCAGTGATCATCCTGCAGGGTGTGCCTGTGCATACTGAGGGGCGAATTCACCAAAGGATTGCGGGGCTTTGGAAGCCGCATGCACAACCAGCAAACCTGCACCAATAAGACAAGAATAAACTGTAAATCTGAAAGCGCCTTCAAAGAGCAGCTTCTCTGTGCTCCTGTGCTATTTTTATGGTTTTAAATGAGGTAATACACAGATATTTGGCTAATGAAGCACACTAATAAGAGGTGTCACGCCTGGACTTTCTCAATGGTTGTAGCAAGACAATGCCAGGTATGCTTATGAGCGGTTATTTCGAAGGAGAATATCATTTTGATTTTGGTATTTTGCAATGCCAATGCAACCTCATTACCAAAGTGGTTGCTAATTCCCTTGGCTCTTGCAAGAGAGCTACCTTTTAAGAAAAACAGTCGCTACAGAATGTAGCGAAACATGGATGACAACCCCAGGCTAGTGATAAGAAAGGTGTTTCACAAAAACATTTGTACTGTAAATATGACTTGCAATGTTGAAAGGAAGATAGTTAACACTTTATAATGACTACACACTATGAATCATTAGTAAAGTAATGCTTAGTTAAAGCATTGTCCCTACATGACATGCACATTAGTATGTAAATGTGCTTTTGTGTTATAGGTTGTCTACATCCACAATGTTCTATTTCAGGGAATGTTCAGGTGTCGCCAGAGATTCCACCGGATGTGCCTCTTTTCGGCCGGATGTCCCGTCACACTTTCTACCAGACTCTGGTCCATTAGCCTGGTCCTACCAGAATGTAGTCCATTAGCCCAGTCCTAACAGACTCTGGTCCATTAGCCTTGTCCTACCAAACTCTGGTCCATTAGTCCGGTCCTACCAGACTCTGGTCCATTAGTCTTGTCCTACCAGACTCTGGTACATTAGTCTTGTCCTACGAGACTCTGGTACATTGGGAAGGTCCCACCAGACTCTGGTCCATTAGCCTTGTCCTGCCAGGCTCTGGTCCATTGGCCTTGTCCTACCAGGCTCTGGTCCATTGGCCTTGTCCTACCAGACTGTGGTACATTAGCAAGGTCCTGCCAGACTCTGGTCCATTAGCCCGGTCCTACCAGACTCTGGTCCATTTGCCCTGTCCTACCAGACTCTGGTACATTAGCCCGGTGCATACAGATTCTGGTACATTAGCATGGTCCTACCAGACTCTGGTCCATTAGCCTAGTCCTACCAGACTCTAGTCCATTAGCCCGGTCCTACTAGACTCTGGTCCATTAGCCCGGTCCTACCAGACTCTTGATTTGACTGGAGAAAACTTGTGAATATATGTCCCGTCACCTTCCTCTTTCTTTGTGTTGGCATTCTAATCTCCAGAGGATTTCTGAGGACTATGATTACCTGGTCCTCTGATCTCTCCAGGGTAAATCTATACAACTAGCTAGACTATCTGTACACATGTTCCACCAAAAAAAGTTCCTTCCCGAGGTTCATTTGCAGCGGCAGCGTGGCTCAGTCCTGCGGTTAGCACCGCCCAAGACGATTGTGATTGGTTTAAAGAAATGCCAATAAACCCGAATGCTGTGTGGACAAGCCAGACCCTCCTCCATTGCCCAGTGGAGGAAGGTTTGGCAATGTAAGACTATATTATAGGTGACAGTGGCTACCAACTGCAACCATGGATGATGACTCCACTGTGCAATCCAACAAATGACAGGGAAGCGGCTTACAACCCGCCACACATCCCATCAAAACACAGTGGTGTAATTGAGCGCACCTTCTGCATTCTAAAAAGCAGATTTAGATGCCTGGCTCGTAGCTGATCAGTGCAGCAAGACTCTGTAGTCCCTCTAAAGTATACCAGATTATAGTTGTGTGCTGCATCCTTCACAATATAGCCATGAGAGCCGGTCTGTGGGTGTAAATAATAAAGAACCAGAACCAGATGTAGAGGAGCCACCTGCCCTACCTCCTCATTTAGGAGCGTACGAGCACGGCATGTCAGACAAAACATTGTTTAACATTATTTCCGATAATCTTTTTCTGTAGTTTTTTAGTTAGCCTGGCTTGACCTTGCAAACGTCTCCGCAAAAAATCCCCCTTTGAGTGACCTATATTTCTTTTTTCTGTGAATAATATGCAGTTCTTAAACTACTACTACTTGAACAGCTATTTTGTATACATTTGTTCCTTCTACTGTATTTATTGTTAATTTGTGTTAATGTTTAATATGCTTGTTTGTGTGTGTATGCACCAATCACCATGGCACATTCCAAATAGGGTAACTACTGTGGCAACAAACTCCTTTCTGATTCTATTACTAAACAACTTTTAACATTATTACTATAAAACTCTTCATCACAGACAAACAAAAGTAGATAAATTGCTCAATAAATAAGTAAAAACAAAAATCAATGCATCTTAATTTTACTCTGAAAATAGCAATTCACTAGCCTCGGCTCACTTGTCAGCACAGTGGGAATTATTTTAGATTCAGGAACATGGATAGCTCCGTGCCAACTCCCTAATTTTCAGGTAAAGCTTTGGGGATTGTTGTTTCTTGAAATAATAAATGTCCTTTTTCAAAATACAGATAAAGAAATTAATGGAACGGACGGGAGCTACTGGCTATGGCTCTCAGTTCAGTTGTTAGACCCCCTCGCTAGGGAAGCAGATTTTCCCTGTGCAGATGTTGGTTTTTGCTGCTCTGACATAGAGAAGTGTGTCAATCTCTTTATAATTTACAGGCACTGAGGGGGGTGTAATGTCTACCAAATTTTGACTGGGCACCTAAGCGACTGGGTGGAGGACATAAGGGCCGGGCAGCCAGGAATCAGCTCTGAAAAGTCCTTGACGCATTTAAAAAAAACTCTGCTTTGATTAGATAGGATCCAGCTGAGCTGCTGGTTATTTTACGCAGCGAGACAAAAGTCTAAAATCGGATTTTAACCCTTGCCAAAAGACATGCTTGAGCTGATTTTTGTTACACCTAGATGTCCTGATTGATTTCATTCCTACCCTCACCTATGGTCATGAAGGCTGGGTCATGACCAAAAGAACGAGATCCAGGGTACAAGCGGCCAAAATGGGTTTCCTCAGGAGGGGGGGTGGCGTCTCCCTTAGAGATAGGGTGAGAAGCTTAGCCATCCTTGAGGAGCTCGGAGTAGAGCCGCTGCCTGATAAGCAGACGAAGATGGATGGACGAATGGATGGATGGATGGATGGATGGATGGATGGATGGATGGATGGATGGATGTCCTGAACACTGAAACTGCAACAGCTTTGAGTTATGATTTCTCTCGTTTGGTTGGTGTGTGTCTCGTTTCTTAGCTGCGTAACAAGGCTCGATGGTGTTTTTGTCCTCGGGTCAAATTTGACCCATTTTCTCAAGTTTCTTTATTAGAAATTTGGGTTTCTATCAACCAAAATGTCCAAAAAAATAACGTGGATGGTTCCATACGACGCTCTTTAAAAGTAAAACAAACGATCAGTTCACTACTTTCTTTGAATTTGGATGTTTTTATTACATTTTACACCATTTGAAAAAATAATGGATAAAAAAAGTGACAAAACTGACAGAAAAGTTAAAAAAAACGATGGGGGAAAACATGACAAAAACATCAGAAAAAGCTTAAAAAGCGGGAAAAAACAAGGAAAAAAGCCTTTTTAATTTAGGCCGAGAAAAACAAAATTCTTTCTTTTTACAACTCAGTGTGACATTTGACTTTGTGGTAAAATGATGTAAGTCAAACATACTTTTGCCGTTCTAATTGATGGAAACATGCTAATAATATGACGGGCAGGTGCAAGACCCTGTTGAAGCTCCTCGAATGAGCTGTTGGCTACAGGTTGGTTGTTTTGAGCCTATATTTGTTGGCCTAATTGGACAAATCAAAAGTATGCCAAATTAGATTATAGGAGTTCTTGTTTGCATTGTACCCATGGCTGTATAGGCAGCTATCTCTTGATTAGTTATTAATACTGTAGAAAACTCATGCATTGCCCCACTCCTCCCCTCCCCACAACTGGTGGGTGGGTTACAGGAACTGAGGGCTAATAAATGACATAACTCATCATGATTGAAACTACCACATGAATGCTTACAGTAGAAAATGGATGTTGTATCCTCTCACGTAACCCATCCTTATAAACCATTACACAATGTGAACTTTCCACTTGTTATAGAGTTGGCGTTGAGTATAAATCTGTCTGGAGGCCGTACACTTGTTATGTTAATTGCAGCTTATTTGAAATGAATTTGTTGAAGCAATATCGTGGCTAAAAGCCTTTATGAAAAACTAACTAACTCATTTGTCTGATATCCAGATGGGGCTTTCAATCAAAACTGCAATCAAAACGGCCCATTAGGGCTATACAGCCAATTAATTACAGAGCAGACTGTACCGCTTTACTGGTAATTGTAAAGCTGTACACCTTTTGGACAATATTCTATTTTCTTTTCATGTTTCTGGGACATGCTTCAGCAGCACACATAGTGTCTTTTTCTTTGTTGTGTACATGTACACATGCACTTTACATTTACAAAATAAAGCTATAGCATAAGTTCAGTCAGGAAGACTATGCTTTTTCATGATTAGGTCTTCTTTAATTCCCACACATCTGCATTCACTCCTCTCAAAAGTGTTCACTCATTATTTCCTGCTGCCCTGTCTGGGGCTATCAATTATCTCTTCAGCTGCTCCTAACAGCTGGGGCACGTTCAGCCCTGACAAAATGTAGCAAAACGGTTTTTTTTACTGAAACGAGGGTGGGTTGAACACCCTATTTTGTGGACAAGCGCTCTGCCTTTATATGACAAGTTTACAGATGCATCTCTGCTGATTGGGCATCACCTGGGACACTGCCAATAAATGAGAGACACGTCAACACAGTATTGGACACCGTTTCACACCCTTCCATGGAAACATGTCGCTCAACCAGAAAACCGTAGCAAAACGGTGCCCCTGGTTACGTCTATTGAACCCATCTATCCATTAGCTCAGAGACAACCCTACATTGTTAGCCTATCATCCTGCTCCTGCATTGTTTAAACAATAATAATAATATATCTTTTATTAGGACCACAAGGGGAAATTACAATTTACACTCTGTTGTTATTACACACAGGCCTGAATTACACACACATGCACTAAATGGAGAGATGTCAGAGTGTGATTGTGTGTGTGTGGGGGGGGGGGCTGACCATTGAAAAGCACCCCGAGCAGTTGGGGGGTTCAGTGCCTTGCTCAAGAGCACCAGCACCTGGCAGTACCCAGGAGGTAAACTGGCCCCTCTCCAGCTACCAGTCCACCACCGTGCTGTTGGTCCACATGGGGACTTGAACCAGCGACCCTCTGATTCCCAACCCCTACAGACTGAGCTACTGCCACCCCCAAATACAAGTCTCTCGCTGCCTTTAGTAGATTTGGGGGGCATTCTCAGTAGTTATGCTATCTATCCTCCTCTCTGTGGTTGACAGCTGTCATTGCAGTGCAAATTGTCCCATCGATATATGAGGCCAAATACTGTCTTAAATGTTTGATATCGTAACATTGTGATGTGACACAAGTCTTTTCCTCTCTGGGACGCGTTCCAATGTCCCGGTGACTTGTTTTGCAGTCCCGGTTCCATTATCTTTTACTGTGACTGTCATTGTCACGCTTCATTTCAACCCCAACCATCCCCGTCAGACCCGGCCTACCAAGAGCCTGGGTCTGTCCCAGGTTTCTTTCTAGAAGGAGTTTTTCCTCACCACTGTCGCACTGTAGCTTGCTCTGGAGGGAACTACTAGAACTGTTGGGTCCTTGCAAATTATAGAGTGTGGTCTAGACCTACTCTATCTGTTAAGTGTCTCAAGATAACTCTTGTTGTCAGTAGCTGTTGTCTTTTCCTCGTTTTAAAGGCTGGATTACATTTTCGGAATTTACCAAACTTACCATCTATGTCTTTATGTGCTTTTACCCACTTAGTCCTTATGTCCACATTATTGGGGGTTATTTATCAAAACTCTCTAGTGTTAATATTTTGTGAAAGAGCCAATTGTCAACCCCACAATACTGTATAGACATAGACAAAAAATAACGTGATATTTAATCTACTCCATATCGCCCAGCTCTAGCTCCAGCTCTCCTTTACCGTCAGTTCCCACAGATTTATCAGCTCCATCTGCCTTATCAGAACCATCCGCCACCTCCACTGGGGGGTTCATCTTGCTGCTGCTCAGGGCAGACGCCCCTCAGTCACATATCTCCTTGTGGAGTCTGAGCGCCAAAGACTTTCTGCCCAAACTTAATTATCACATATTCTCTCACTGGTCTCTCTGGATTTCCACTCCTACTTCTGCTCCTTTTCTTGTTTTAAGTCATGTAGAAGTAGAAATAAACTAAGGAACTAAAATATCATGATCAAAGCACTGTCAGCATTACACAACCAAGACCAATGTTGTCATCCAGCCAAGTCCATAAAGCCTTCAGTTATGACTGCACTGACTGAACACACCACTTTTACTGCATGGGTACTTCCAATTCTAAAACATATATTTCTATGTTATGCATGCCTGCTTCACTACTCTGATTGGCTTGTTTTGCTTGGTCTCTTTTCTCCACCCCCTTCAGTAGGAAATTTGAAGGTTCACCTGGGCCACGTTCAGCCAAAAAAACCTTTAAAAAAAGAAAAAAAAACTGAAACAGGGTACCTGAGTGACATGACATGTTTTCAGTTTTGGGCTATTTCCATTTGGTTGCATATGTTATAGGGGTAGAAGTATAAAGATTTACATATAAACATACATTATCTAATGATGTTTACAGTTTCTCTATTAGGGGTTGGAAAAATAATCAATTTGTAGATGCATCGCGATTCTCTCTAGAACGATTCGATGCATCATTGTGATAAGTGAATGTTCGATTACTAAAAAAACAACAGAAAAGAGAGTGACGGAAAGAGTATGGGATAATGGACACCAATTTAGAGTTTAGGCAAGAATGCAGAAACCCCCCCCCCACAAAAATGGCCAAAAGGAAAACGGACTTGGTTTTGAATATATACACACATGATCAAATAAGACATGCATAAAATAATTGGGTAAAAGACATATATGGTTGTTGATCTACTTTATCACATTACATGTGACCACCTCAAATTTCATGTTCTAAGAAGCAAATTCTCCACCTTTAAACATGACTGAGCCTCTGACATGGAAGATTAATGTGAGAGAAGGTGACTTTCACAAGCATGTCCAAGGCCTCAGCATGGAATGACTACAAAATAAAAGCCTCAGTAGACAAAAAATGTCATTGAAACGTGTGTGTTTTAATGTCAAAATCTAACCACTCAGATTTATATGTATATTTTTTTCAAATCACGCATGGAAATGTACATACAAAAATCTATCTGTTAAAATCTATCGGTAATCGGTTTGGAATTTAAACGCGGCCTCTGAATTAGAAACGAATCCTGAGGTACCAAGACATTCGCACCCCTATTCTCTATCCTAGCATTTGTTTGACCTTTTGTTTGATCATAATTACTGATAAAAGACACATTACTGATAAGACGGATTCTGTTCTATTCTATTTGTTTGTATCAGTAAATATGATCAATAGAATAGTATGACAGTATGACAATGACTAGTAATTACTAAGGGCTTAGGAAGAACTTTACACACAAACTTAATTGTGGATTTATGAATCATTTATGAGCTTTTGCACAAACCCCAGTCCCTGTTGTCAAAGCCCTGGGCTTTGTTCTCTCATCCATTGACCCTTCTACGTACGACTCCGATAAGGTTAGAACATCATTCAGACAGCAACCACATTTGAGACAGCCCAGCATGCATTTATATTAATTATAATAATCCGTTTTGTCTCAGTGAAAGACAATCATCCCATTTGAAATGAAGCCTGTCCCAAGAATATTTGCCTCACGAGCAGACAAGAAACTGTGGGCTACCTATTCCGAACCCAACAGCTTTATAACTAAGTACAGCTTTGTAAACAACAAATCCATTGTTACTTGAATTGGGAACTGTATGGCAGTTAGGTGACATGCATTCATAAGAGGTTTACTGCTGCCAAGACCTCCCACTAAGTTAATTGTAATCTGTGGCACAGGAGTCAATCATCTTGCCAACATTCTGGCACAGCGCTAACACAAGCTCTGATTGGACCATTCATGCATCTATCTGTCAGGGCCTGAGAAGCAGATGTAACTGTACAGCCACATCCGACTCCACCCTGTGCCATGATGGGAGCCATGAAGTGTTCTCATTAAGTATCATCAATGTATTATTCCTGCATTTTACCTTCATCATGCATGAGGCGTGACATATGACAACACTGAAGAGTCGAGGCAATGGCATCACTTCCCGACTGTAAAAACAACGGACAGTGATGTCACCTGTTGGTTTGTGGATTTTTGGCGAGAGGGTGAAGCTAGCTAAACTAAGCCAGGGTTGTTAAACTAACTGAAGGGGGAAAAGTTAACCCTTCTGGAGCGAGTCACCCTTTGGAGTAAGCAGCCGGTAATTGCAAAATTCCAGGTACTGGCGCAGTACATCTGCATTGCTTTCTTAATTTCTCACACATCTGCATTCGATCCTCTCACATATGCTAACTCATTATACCTTGCTACTCTGATCAGCTTATAACATCAGCTGATCTCATTATAACTTAGCAACACACCTTCATGGAGTGAAGACACACCGAGAGAGAGTCAAAGTTTATGATGAAAACACAGAAAACAGCCAAAAACAAGTTCAGGTCTGCTATATTAAAATAAATGTGACCATAATCTATGCTGTATTAGAGAAGACTTGAAACTAGTGATTGAGATCATAAAGTTGTTATGAAAATCTTTTACTGAGGTACTAACTCAGTAAAAGAAGTAGGCTCATTTTCTCACAGACTTCTGCAGAAACAGACATTTTATTGAGCCAGTGGCATCTCCCCCTACTAGAAATGAGATAGAATGCAGGTTTACGGCACTTCATCATTGGCTTTTAATTTCCAGACCCAGAAGTTGCATCCATTGTTTTTACAGTCTATGGTTCCAGCACACAGGCCGTGATGCAAAGCCAGAGCGCCCATCCTTACCCACAGCTGTAGTTCTTCATAGCACATTTTTTCATTTATTTATCATTTATTTATCACATAAAGCTGTAAAACCATAATCAGCAATCATCATCCTTAGCCTGTGGAGGAATAATCAATGATTTTGTTTACCGCATGCAGCAGACTTTACAAAATATAACCAATAAACTGAAATAACATTGACATGGGGAACAGTTACTATATAAAGAAAAGTGATAAGAAATTCTAATATTAATCACAAATACATAATTATTGAAAATCAAATATTGAAAATCAAATATATATATATATATATATATATATATATATATATATATATGTACATACATACATATATATTGTATACATACACTGTATGCATTGATGGGGATTTTACATATTGCTGTAGACTAGAATATAAAGATGTATACTTTATGTATGCCCAAATGGAACATTTTTCACTCTGTTGTTTTTACATTACATTAGACACACAGACCCAAAATACACACATATGGCCCTTCTTGGGGGTCTGGTGCCTTGCTCAAGGCACCTTAGAAGTGAACTTGCACTGGGACTTAAGGGCCTATATTGTGAAAAAAAAAATCACTTTTTCTGGGATTTGGCGTGTTATTTTGTGTCTCTGGTGCTTCCACACGCATACAAACTTGGGAAAAAACTATCCATGCTGTTTTGAGTGAGACACAGTTTCTGAATGTCCTCTGCCTTCAGTCTCCAAGTGAGCTGTTCAAAACCTGGACGGTTTTCTAGCCGAGACAAGGTGGCTAACCGTAGCACACGCTAGCGCTAGCCCATTCTCAATGGCAAAACACTTCTACAACACACACTAGTCGACCATAATCTCCAAAAGAACTACTTCCTGTCCCTGTTCTGCAGGTATTCCACAAGTGGCCCTCCTCTAGAAGAAGTCTCCTAGCTAATCCTGCCTTGGACTGACCAAAGTTGGAGGAACAGTTATCTATGAGATGAGATATCTAAGAGAGATGTCTCACTCTGTGGCTAAAACAGAGACCTAAACACACAGGGTGAAAACAGGATCTGCAGAAATGTGCAGTTCAACAAAATATGGTGTTTTTTGAAAATGAAACCATGTAAACCTATACTGGTACAACCTCAAAATACAATTATGAACCTGAAAGTGAGCATAAAAACTCTTCGGCTCCCAAACCAAGTCCCCACGGAGGGAGATGCGGCTGTGACAAATGGCTTATAATGGGAAACTTGGAAGTGTAAACTTGTCTTTTTAATTTTTTATGTCATGTAGCCATGTCATCAGAAGCCTGCATCTTTACTCTCTTTACTTTGTGAGCCAAAATAGAAGAAATACATGTCAATTTAAATAAATGAACAATTTATAGTCACATATCTCACATGTCACAGTCTCATATCCCACCAATCCTTGCATCCCTTACTTTGCTTCAGGTAAAATTCAGAATACAGTGTGAGATCCTTTTGATTACCTTAAAAGCATTACATGACCTCCCCCCCCCCCCCCCCCCCCCCCCACTCACTCTGCTACACCCCCACTCAGATCCTCCAACCATTCCTCGCTCCAACTACAAGACCAAAGGTGATGGTGCCTTTGCCATTTGAGCTCCAACCTTGTAGAATCTTCTCCCTCTGTCTGTTTTAAGCCTCTTTCAAAACAAAAATCCCCATTTGTGTAAATGGCTCCATACCTTTTCATGCTGTATTATAAATGTAATTTGTATTTTGTAACTCTTGTTTTTTTTCTTTATTTCTTCATATGTATTGTCCATATGTGTGAAGCACTTTCTAACTTACTTAGTTTTTTTGTGTTGAGTTTGTAGGAGACAGTGTTTCTTTGTGAATTTGACAAGTTTTTGTAAATAATCATTCTATAATATTTTATTATAGCATGAATATGTGAAACAGTGAAGCTCCTTTTGTAGGACACAACTGTAACTCCACCTTTACTTACGCCCAACTAATTACTTTAAACTCTGAACCACATCAACTTGAATCGATCAACATTTTCTTTCATAAAGAAAGCTGACATTTTTCCTTTCAGAGCACAACCACAATCGACTGAAATATCTTTATGTAACAAATTGGCTGCATACAGTATCTGCACCGTTCTGTTTAATTCCCATATAATCCTTCTTTTTCCTGTTCCCAAAGCTCCAGAGTCCGCCATGTCTCAGCTCAGGGCGTATGCAGTACTGTTAACTCCCACCCTAAAATGCAGAAACACATTATTATTCAAAGCAAGCGTGTCACAGCTTAAGGGAATTAAGCTTGATTTCCTGCTGCTGGTGACCCCACAGAGATTACTGTGACACTGTAGTGGGGAGATATGTGCAGTGTGCAGCTAACAGCTGTATTTTCACAGAGATGAGTTCCCCATGGTCCAGTGACCACGTGTGAACAGAGACGGATACCGTTCCATCTGGACGGTCAGCACAGGACAACCAGGTAGATACAGAACAACACTTTCAATCAGGAGAGACTTGTTTGCAGATATGGAAAGGTTTATTGTACATAAGCATAATAAAATGTACAGTCTTTGGAGGCTTATGGTGTTTTTCCATTAGAGGTACCTGCTCGGCTCGACCGCAGTGCCCCCGTGACTGGTCGTCATAGCAGGAAACGGCTGTGACCCAACGCCACACACACACACACACAAAGGTGTTTTTGATTCTCGGTGTGTTGGCACAGCCAGATGGCAAATTAGTTTCTAATGAACCGGGAGGCCGCTAAAAAAAAAAAAAAAAAAAACGCTGGATAAACTATTTACCGGTAAACATGGCGGGTTTCTTCAGGACACCCCCCGCCCCCGTCTGTTGCTAGCAATGATGACGCAGTGATTCGTGACGATTCTCTCCTACCAATCAGGGGTCTGCAGGCTTTCACGTCACCTTGAAGGTTCCTCGCTTGGAACCTCGACTAAGTAGTACTACAAAAAGTACCTCTTAGCAGGTACCAGGGACTTTTTTTGTAATGGAAAACCAAAAAAGGCGAGTATAGTTGAGGCGAGTTGAGTAGATACCATGTAGTGGAAAAACGCCATTAGACTCCATCGTTATAGAATATTTTGAAAAAGGGGCAAGGAAGCCAAGACAATCCCCCCCGATGGAGTTTAGACACTGGTGGTGGCGGTGAAGGATCCCGAAGACCAGACTGAAGGAGTCGCAGGAGCGTTGCGCAAGAGGAATACCCAGGGTGCCTTTGGGTGACGATGACCGGAGGTGGAAGGGGAGGTGTAGGGGCTTTGCCTGAAATGACAGCTGACAGCAGCAGGGAGAAAAACAGATTTAAGGCAGGGTTGTGAGGCTGTGATTGGAATTCGTGGCCAATTCTGGAGGAAGGTGAATGCCTCCAACAGCTGATTTGATTTAGGAAGAGAGCAGTGATTGAGTGTTCGGTCTTCCTGAAAGAATGTACGCTGAGCTACATTTTTTTCTCTCTCAACATTCAGTACAAGAGAAATCAATTGTGACTCGGTCAATGTCAGTACTGTCTTCTTAACCCTCATGTTGTCCTCGGGTCAAATTGACCCGTTTTCCTATATTGTTGTTCTTTTCAACTTCCCAATTGTAATTACCCAAAAATAACATGACTGATTCCATGATTCCACACAATCAAGTACAAATCTCTACTGTGTTAATCAATTTTTATAGCAGTAAACAGAAAATCTAGCAGAAAATATTGAAGTGGTTTTGAAATAGTATTGGGTAAAAGTGGACATATTCCAATCTGTGATTATCCATCAACATCCATTCCTTTAAATTTAGTCTAAATCATTCCTAATTTCTGCTTTTCTAACTCAAACGTTAGGTACAATTTTCTATAAATTAAGTGTTGCGCAGTGTTGAAAACGTCAGAAAAAGTTAGAAACATTGATAAAAAGTGTCAAAAGTGGGAATACAACACAAGGGTTAAAGCTTCAATGCGTAACTTTTTCATATTAATCCATTAGTCAATTACATTCAAGCCATTGTCAAATTAATTGCCACAAAGCTAATTAAGACTTTCGGCTGCAGAAACTCAAGTGAAGATAATGACCTCTTCTGTTTTCTTAATCCTCCGTGTTCTCCTTGGCTACTAGCAGCTGTGTGGAGGAGGGGTGGGAGTGGTACGTGGTGGTACGGAAGACTTGTATCATGTGGACGCGCCAACAGTTTTGTTGTCATCACTTGGAATTCCTGAAAAAGCATGAATGTAGTGCTTCATGATTAATCTTATCTCATGCATGACTGAAATCAGAAATCCTGAGGAGTGAAATAACTTAAATGATGCATTCATTAGCATATTGTTCCTGCAATATTCATGATGCTCATGTCTTCATATGCAAATCATATTTAAATCTGTAGTTAGAGGGACTGGCTAAAGAAACGTAATTGTAGTGTTGATTGATGTGAGTGGCGATGAACTAAATATTACTTCTTCATAACTTCATCAAATAAGATATGATTAA
>NC_045741.1:31175947-31196676 GCF_008692095.1 Etheostoma spectabile
AAAGCCCCCCCCCCCCCAACTATCAACTGGCCCCACTTGTTGCTGATTGGCTGGAATAGTGTTTTGTGGCTTGTGCACTCCTTTCTGTTTCTTTTCCATTTACACACGCTGTGTATTAACACTTTTCAGCACACACAGAAACTAGAGAGGTCACTGAATTTGACAGAAACATTTATTGGATTAACATCACATAGTATACTAATGGTGGCATAGGCAGAAATCATCTTTGTGAACCCCCAAAATAAAAAAACAAAACATTGTAAAGACATTTCTGGTCTTCAGATACTTGGAAGTTGGTAAAAAAAAAGCAAAATTCTAAAAATATCCTACTAGAGTTAGCATTGTTCTCAGGCATTGCTGTTTAAGTGCATTAATATGTTGTGAATAAAGCAACTAGGTTCAGCTCTGACCTACAGAGACTAAAGCCAGGGAGACAGAGAGGGAGAGAGAGACAGCGAGTGATTAAAAAAACAACTTGGTCCCGTCTTCAGTAATAGTTCAGATAATTGACAGCAAAATCAAATTTTACTGCAAATTAAATGCCATTTCCCTGGAGCTCTCTGTTCAGCATGATGTTCAATCAACATGTAACAGACTGTTATTTTTCACATGATTTCACCTTTCGGTTTTCTTCAGCAGCCAGACTTTTGAAGGCTTACAACAGCTCTAGTCTAGTGCATTCTGATTGAAGCTGCCAAGCAAATACTTATTAAGCTGGTATGTTGCAATAAGCGAGTGAAAGGAGTTCAAAAGACTTCCAAAAAACTCCAACGTTAATTTGTGAAGGACAAGAGAGCATGTATCAGTCCGCATCTGAATTTTGGAAACGCTAGGCCCGTTCGAGTCTGCACAGAATCGATCACCGGCGATCCCTGCCCAATGCATAATGGGTAGATTTGTAGATTCAACTTTAACCTGACTTGCTCTGCCAAGACGCTTTTCGCCGACCTATGCGGACCCAGGGCATGCTGGGAAACGCCGGCCTCTCAGCTGATTTAAGAGCTTATTGGTTCAGAATCGACTCAACATGATGATGTTTTATATAAACTTTTTAATGGTTTAGAATCGAAGGGATTTCTACTGGTAACTTCGGCTTATTCTGTGCAGAACATGGGTTAGAAGTCAGAGAGACTAAATCCGTTCAGATTACGGATTATATACAGTGTGTTATTAATAAAAATCAGCAACAAATCGAATGCAGAGCATTTTGAGAGCTATTCTATCATGATTAACCCTCATGTTGTGCTCGGGTCAAATTTGCCCGTTTTCCTGTATCAGTGTTGTTTTTAATTACCCAAAATAACATGATTGACTCCAAACGCTTTTTGGCAAGTACAAATCTCTACTTTCATTCATTTTGGGGTGTCTTATTCAATTTTAAAGCATTTGAAGAAAAAATTGAAGAGATATTAAAATAGTTTTGAGTAAAAGACTGTGATTATCCATCAACATACATTCCTTTAATTTTATTCTAAATAAATCGAAATTTTTTGCTTTTGTAACTCAAACATTAGGAATAATTTCCTGTAAATGAGGTTTGACCATAAATTCCTAAAATAACTGTAAAACTAAAGTTAATAAGTTAGTGTTATACCTAACACTAACTGTGTTGAAAACATTGAAAAGAGCGTCAAAAGTGTTGAAAAAAGGGACAAAAACGTAAGAAAAAGTTTTAAAAAATGATAAAAAGCGTCAATAAAAGTGTTGATTTTCAGATTTGACAGAAGACAACATGAGGGTTAAAACAACTGGAGACCGTGTACCAGCTGATATATGGTTCTGATAACATTATATTACATCGGATTGAGATAACAGGGGTTGTGTCACTTCCTGTTCAGCCTGAAGGCTGCAGGAATCAGCTGGAAACTGCCGACTTCACCGCAGAGTTTTGTCACCCCCCCTCGTCCACTTCAAGGACAAGGCGCGGCTCATCTCGAGCGAACCTGCTGTCTCAGCCAGCTAAGTGTGAACCAAGGACATTTCCCAGTGTGTTCAACATGTGAGCACACATTAAAATAGCCTACAGTTGAACAGCGTGTGGAGCTAATGAGGGCTGTGAAGTCATGGTGTGTAGCGTTGACCTGGTGAAGCCAATACCACGTTCTGCTGATGCAGACAGATAAACCAGTATATCAGATGAAGCTAAACGGTGGCAGCCCCCCTTTATGAAAGGCTCCTGTCCTTGAAGTGATTTCCCCCTGTTCAATACCTTCATTGATGTTCCAGAAAAGGCTTGTATAAAGAGTTTTAAGAATGGAACCAATCAAACTAGCTACGAGATGAATCGTGACCGTAACATTATTGATTCGTTGCAAAAGAAAATTTTGCAAAAAGAAAAAAATACAGTGCAATACAAAATGATCATAGACTACATAGATCATAGACTGCATAGATCATGGACTACATAGATCATAGACTGCATAGATCATGGACTACATAGATCATAGACTGCATAGATCATGGACTACATACTGTAGATCTTAGACAATGGTGTTGTGTCAGTCTTATGCACACCGCTTCAAGTGCAGTGTTACCCCATCTTGCGTTAGCATCACAACAGTCGCAAAGCTAAATTGGGCCAGGGGCGTCAAGTGTGTGTGTGTGTGTGTGTGTGTGTGTGTGTGTGTGTGTGTTGTGAGGGGGGGGGGGGGGGGGAACCCTTGCTAGGACCATGCACATCTTTCGAATTCAAAGGAGCGTTTCTGCTGTATTCATATCAAAACCAGATAACGTATCTGGCGTGTGGACCAGTCGTCTTGGTTTTGTTCAGGAACAAAACCTAATTAGATACGTTGATGTTTAAAAGATGACTATTTGGGTTAAAATCTGTACATTTGTTATGTCACTTCACTTTACGCATGTGATGCTGAACTTGACGTAGGTCATAGTTCCTTAACTTAAAAATAAAGCTTTTTTTCAAATGGGACCCAAACCATGGTCACCTGGGTGAAAGTCCTATAGGACTTTCAGGACTTTCATATATATATATATATATATATATATATATATATATAATATATATATATATATATATATATATATATATAAATTGTTTTTAAATTGTTAAATGTAATTGTTTCTATGGAGATTGCCACTTATTAAGCCACTTGTTTTTTTTTTGGCAATTGTCCATCACATATTTTCTGTGATATATACAATACTGTTTTAATGTTTTTGTTGTGAAAATAAAATAAATCAAATCAAATCAAGTCCTGAGTCAAATCAAGTCCCCCCCCCTCCAAACCTGCCTACCTTCTTATACTATACTATACCTCACATTACTTCCTGCTTTGCTCCTGTCATAACAACAAAATTACGGGTCATACTTTGAAAAACATGACTGTGTTCAGTGGATTTGGTATATCGTTCATTAGATTTGACTATTTCTAGAGGATATTTTAGTTTGGTGGTGGTACTAGAAGGAGCAAAAAAAAATGTCAATCTGTTAATTTGGCTAGTAGTTTTCAAAACGTTTTAATTGAGAGGAAAAGCAATCATCATCAGTATCACCTGGGGACCTTGTGTGATGTAGAAATGCATTCACGCGGGAAAAGACTGCTTTTAATTGAATTTACTGACATAGCTGTACCCTGAGAGTTGGGTACCCCAAGGCGTGCAGAGGAAGGCCAGGGCGAGGCTGCCGAACCGCATTGTATCAGGGTTCTGGATCTTTTTTTTCTGGCAGCAAGGTGGTTGGCACTGCTGCCTCACAGCAAGTAGGCACTGCGGAGTTTGATCCCCGGTCCAGGCAGGGGGATTTCTGCGTGGAGTTTGCATGTTCTCCCCGTGTTTGCGTGGGTTTCCCCCCCTAGGAGCTCCGGTTTCCTCCCACCATAAAGACATGCATGCTGGGTAAACTGGGACTACAGTTCAGGATCAGCCGTCTGGCTGACACTGGCGCATTAACAGAAACGTTAATTAATGTGCATTTTCTTATTTTAAAACAACACACACATTCGGAACTCTGGTCTTAAATATAGAGTAATATGTGACTCTGAGTGGTTAGATTTCTAACCACACTGTCTGTGAGTCAAAGATGCCATGCCATGGTCACTTCTCTTCATGCCATCTGTCAGTGGAAACACCTTGAGAAATGCTCTGATATGTAAAATATTAACTGGTTTTCCCAGTGTACATCCCCTCAGTTACTGTATCCTGGGGGAGACCATCTGGAGGCTGGTTTTAGTCTGGGTGCAACACTATGCCTCTATAACATGCATACACAAAATACACAAATATGTGTATTACAATATTACATCTTACATCTCTACCCATATGAATGGACATTTCTAAATTCTCTACTGACAAGCCTTTTCTTACTAAACTTGGAGAGAAAACAGTTTGTACATTTGTTCCAGCATTTGAATTCATGAATCTGCCCCCTCAGCATTTACTAACATGAGTCCACTGTTACGAGACATCCCAGTTTGAGACATCCCGGCACTATTTTCCCATTACCAGATGGAATATCTTGCACTTAGATATAGAGTACACAGATTACACAGAGCATTTTTTTTTTAAATCTTCAAATTGTCTGACAACAAATTCAATAATATTCAGTGAAATAAACCCCTTATTTGTAGAATTTGACTTCTGGCTTGACTGGCACCCTCCAAGTGTAGTATAATAAAAAAAATCTGACATCAGATAATTGAAAAGGAACTGTAGTAACAAAACAAATTCAAAAAATACCAGCATACCACACCAGAATATGCTCCCAACTTGAGATAACTGCCTAAAAGTGATGAAAGCCATCTATGCGTGAATGAGATTTGTAAATTACAAATGTTCACAAGTGTTCATTCATAAAAAAAGATTCCCTTCCAGGGATGTTCTGTGACTCTGCTTGACTTAAGTGGGAGCTTACGTTATTTGGAAACAGGCAACAGAGTTAATGAACTACAGCTCGGAAAAGATCCCTGTGTGGCATGTGAATATGCATTCATATGCATGTGCACCAAACAAAACTCGGGCTTTCCAGCAATAACCTCTGCAGGGACCAGATAATTAATGGGCGTGATGATGACACTCCTCAAAGGCACACATGGTTTCAAAGGAACACGCCATCGTTTTTTGAAATAGGGGTAATTCACCATCTCCCCTAGGCAAACGCATTTTTTCTCTCAGTGCATGCATTGTCTTAGCCCATTCGCTATGCTAAGCTAGTTTACATTAGCGTAGTGAATGGAATCCTTTGTTGCTGGATAGCATATCGTGAGTAAAAGTGAGCCAACATTTAAAAAAAACCTGCGTATTCACACCGACTACAAATAGCAATGCAGATTAAGATTAAGCAATTTTCTAGGCAGATATTTCCTTGGGACTATATTGGGGCAAAGCACAGGCAAAGCATCGCTACCCGGGCACAGAGATATCACGCAACACCCCCCCAACTTCCGTTAACATATACCGGCGTGCATATTAGCTTGCTGGATTTTTGTGGAAAATCAACTAAAACTACAAAAATGGAAGGAAATTAGGGTGTCAGTGTCTCCAAGGCCAATGTAACACACAAAAACCATGCTAACTACTACAGACGGAAACAAAATGAATACACAACATGGCTGTCCCCAAAACTGGAGAAAAGGAGCATACCAATAAATGGCAGAGAACCCCATACAAAGCTTCCTCGAGTTACTGAGTCTCATTGATTCAATTTAGTTCAATTTTATTTATAGTATCAAATCATAACAAAGGTTATCTCGAGATATTTTACAGATTTAATTCTATTACAATTATAGAGTAGGTCCAGACCACACTCTATAATTTACAAAGCCCCAACAATTCTAGCAATTCCCCCAAGAGCAAGTTCCAGACCCATGCTTTTGGTGGGCGGTGTCTGGTTCCAGTACAGGTCAATCAACTCTGAGTCAACCAGGTTTCTGAAATGGGGCCCAGGATCTCTGATTCTGGGAATCGATGTGCAGCTTTTCTCACGATCAAATGCAGCTCAGGTGTGAATCGGGCAATGAGGTGTGTGGATGACCCAGGCACTCAGAAAACAAACATTAAAATCTTAAAATTGATTCTAAAACGCATCGGGAGCCAATGGAGAGAGTAATACATGGGGGTAACGTGTGAACACCCATCACATTCTCACCTCCATTACGTGAAATACCACTTTTTGTTCAGGTGCCTTTGTTGTTGTTATTGAGGCTAAAAGTCTCCTACAGCGTCATATAACACGCTCTACCTAAAGCACTTGGTCGGGACTATTTTCGCCTAGAGGTATCCCTTAAAAAGCAAGCACTTGTTTGTTCAATTTAAAGGCGCAAAATGGAATTTTAATTAAGGCATACATAAAGTGCAGTACAGTAATCCAGCCTTGAACTAAGGTAGGGTGAGGTTAAGGGTTAAAGTGAAGCATTTAGTTATGATGGTTAAAGTTAGGGTAAGGGGCTAGGGAATGCATTATGTCAATGTCAATGGGTCCCCAGAAAGATAGTGAGACACGCTGTGTGTGTGTGTGTGTGTGTGTGTGTGTGTGTGTGTGTGTGCGTGCAGGCTTCCCTCCAACTCATGGGATTTTCTTTTTACTGCCAGCTATGTATAGTAGGACACACCTAAAAGAAAGCAATATTAAATATCTACTTGAAATTACAGTTCTACTCACACCTGGAAATCTTTTGGGAACTAATACAAACCTGAAGATCAATGCTAGGGACAGATCCATATTTAAAATTCTAATAAAGCTTAACGGTCCTGAAGCAAATGACTAGGCTCTGCAAACAAGCCAAATCCCCAGATCTTCAAGCATAACAGAACAAACACTGGAAATGGAAAAACTCACTCTTTTGCAGTTAGAAATCAAATAAAAAAACGGAATAAATTGTATCCAGAGCATATACTTAAAAGAATAACTCAACTTTCTAATAATTGCATGCTGTAGCTGGACATGCACTTTAATTTGGATAGCTTCTGCCCAAACTTTATTTGTAGTACCTTTAAATCCATTGTTATACTGTTCATCTTAGCCTAACTTATTACATATATCTATCTGTAAAAATTCTGTTTATAAAAATAGCCGTCTGTATATGTATTCATGGTACATATTCACCTGTAAACTCTGTAAACCATCAGTGCATTATGTTCATTGTACACATCTGTAAAAACTCTATTTATAGTAATATCCACCTGTATATTATATTCAGTACATATCCAGCTGTAAATCTTGTTCACAATGCTTGTTATCTATATATTATATTCATAGGACAAATCTGTCTGTAAAATTCTGTTTATAATAGTATTCATTTCTATATTTATACACTACTTATCCATGTCCTGCACTTATGGAACCATTGTATATATCCTGCACTTACTGCTATTGCACTTCTGGTTAGACCTAAACTGCATTTCGTTGCCTTGTACCTGTGTAATGACAATAAAGTTGAATCTAATCTAATCTAATCTAAAACGCACGCACAAGCTGGCACACACACATCCCCCACACACACACACACACAATAGGGCTGCCTCCTTCTATTTGTGTGCGTCTTATTTTCTGTCTTCCTGTGAAAAAAAAAGAAGTAGTATGATAATGAATGTAATGTTTTTTTCACTTGACACTAAGAAAAGTACTATATCAAAGTACTAGAAAGGGGAGAGAGAGGGAAAGACATGCAGGAAACATGACGCAGGTCCTACCCAATCCAGGGTCCATCTAAAACATCTACTTATGGGTGAGCGCTCCATCAACTGAGCTACTCAGACGCTTTTAAAGCGATAGTTACATTTGTCAGTGAATGAACAAAAGTGCTTTGACATGTGTGTCTATGGTGAACATGTGTGTGACAAAGTGTGGTGAAGATTGGAACGGATATTTCATTCAAAAGGGATCTGATTTTTCTCAGCATTCAACCCCAAACCCACTGCTGTACCAGATCCTGAGCAAAACATTCCTTTTTTTGTCCCAAGTTGATGAGCGGGATTGTAATTTATTTCTTCACCGATCAGATCAGTACCTCATTGGATGTCTTCATAAAACCAGGGCTGTAGTCAAGACCACCTTTGTCGAGTTCAAAACAACAAAACAAGTCCAAGACCAGGACTAGTCAAGTCCAAGTCAAGACCAAGTCCAAAGAGGTTCGAGTCCAGGACAGCAAAAAGGTCTTATGCATGACAGTATCAAGACAATCATTTTGGGTTTCACTTTCCCTCCAATATTATCATCAAGACAATAAAGACACCTGGACTTGGTCGAGACCAAAAGCCCAAAAGCCATATCTGGCAAGACCAGTGGCCGAGACCGAGACAAGTCCGAGTCCAAATACTAATGAGTACAAGACAAGTCCGAGACCCTAGAAAAATGGTCTTAAAGTCCGGACTTGAGTCCAAGACCGGACTCGAGTACTGCAGCCCTGCATAAAACCACCACTGTCTAAAACAAGGAGCAGATTCACCTGGCTAAAGAAGCCTGTTAATGATCCCATCTCTAACAAACATGCCTTGAATGTGATAAAGTGGCTTTATGAGTTGGATACTGCTGAAAACAAAATGCAGAATATGCCACTGGGACATGAAACAGAAAAAAAGAGTAAACTGTGGAGATCCATATGCTTGGCATAAAATGTATGATTAAATAAGTAAATGTACAGCAATCAGCAACACTGCTGGCGTTGGTGTGTGGTAACTGTTGGTGGGCCTGGGGCATATAGAATCGCATGAAACCCCTTTCTAAAAAACACAATTTTACGCCGTTGTTCTTTTTAAATAGGATCTGTCGACACATCTGGAAAGGCCAAAAAAAGAAAATCTACAAAGGACATGTCAATCTTCAGGTCTCCTTGAGTAAGTGGAATCAATTTACATACAGGAAGGCAAGTGATAAACGTTTCATAGTCTCCCAACATTGCGCTTATCTTTGTCATTTGCATATGTTGTGCAATATGCTAAAATTATGCATTCATTGTTTTGTTAGTGGGTTTACAGATACATACACATTATTGTTTATTTGGCTTTGAAAAAATGTTCTCAGGGTTTATGGTTACGGCAGATTGACGGATGGATGACAGCATTGCAACTCTTAGAAAAATGGCAAAAAAAAAGAAAAAGAAAAAGGGAGGTCTGTGTCACAGCAGTTAAAAGGATGAGAAGGCGTACAGGCACACTGGTGTAAGAAGGGAGTTGATTGATGAGAGCCATTTTCAGCACACAAGACAGGTGTGTTAGAGTAATGGTGTCTCTAAATAATTATGAAATATAGTCAACCGAGTTATTGTTAAAATAATGTATCTATTAACGCCTGTGTTTGTTTTGTTTCTGCACCAGTATGGGAGGAGAATAACGGCTGGTAGGTGGAAAAGACTAGTCTGTGGGATGTGAGGCATCATTAAGTGTGAAAATCTGGAAAGAAGATCTCAAAGAGATCTATTCCCCTTGATTACCCCGTCATGAGGCTTTGCCAAACCGTCCTCCACAGTGCTGCGAAGAAAGGTCTGGCTACTCCACATATAGCATCCCTGGATCGGAGAAAAACCTGCTCTGGTTTATTGGAATTTCTTTAACCCTCGTGTTGTCTTCCCATTAACCATGAACTTGCCCTTCCAGATCAAAATTGAATTTTTTTGGTGCTTTTACAATGTTTTTGTCATTTTTGGGGGATTTATTTGTAACTTTTTCAATTTTTTGGCATTTAAAAAAAAAACCTAAGCTGGTTTAATAACAGGTTTTACAGTTATTCTTGGAATTCATGGTCAACAAACTTCATTTATATCAAATTATATGTACGTTTTTAGTTAAAAAAGCAGAAATTATTAATTATTTTGACTGATAGTTAAGATCAGAGGATGTTGAGTGGATCTCAGATGGGTAGTTGTCAAAGTTTAGTCTGGATACTGTTTTGAAACCATTAAAAAAAAAGAATTCAAATGCTACAAGATTAAATTAAAACACCCAAAAAATTCAACGAAAGTAATCATCAATGTCACCCGAAGAATGTTATATAGAATCCTCCATGTTATTTTGGGAAATTTGGTTGAAAGAAATCTAATATTTCTGATATAAAACACATTAAAACGGGTCAGTTTGACCTGAGGACAACACAAGGGTTAAACCAATCACAATCTAAGACAAAGGTCTGGCGCCTCTGCAAAAAAGCCTCGGAAGGAACTTCTTTTGGTGGTAGGTGTATGTTCAAAAGTTGCTTTAGTGGTGCAACCATAGACCAAATAAATATACAGTCTATGGGTGCAACAGAAAACTCAGATTGGACAGAGAGTCTAGGTAGCGCCAACACAAAGAAAGAGGAAGGTCATCCAGCTGAAATGAGGACGGATCTTTATGCGGATCTTCCGGCGGCACCTAAGCAAATGAATCCTCCACAATATATACTAGGGAGAGGAAGAATGGCTGGTGGGTGGAAAAGAAAGAAGTGGGTCTTTGGGATGTGAGGTGGAAGGCATCATTAAGGGCAAAGATCTAGAAAAGCCTATCGTAAATCTTGTGGAATTAAGATTTCAATGACATCTAGTCGTCTTGATTACCCATCATGTGAAGCTTGGGTCATCAATTTTCAGTAACGAGTGGCTTGCCCATGGTGTACTCCATGCACCTTTCTTACACTTATGCAAATCCTAAAGTCCCTGGTTTGTAATTTATTGAATACTAAATTTAGAAGTTGTGAATCCATCATTTTTATAAAGTATGAAAATAATCTAAGACATTACACATAGGCTTGTTGATAAGTAACACGTAACTAATGAATGTGTAATGATGTAGAAACAATGCTTTAAACATGATTAATTTGAAGGATACATGTATAAACTGATACTTGACTAATGCTTCCTAGTGTGCAGTTATTATAAAGTGTTACCAAGTT
The DNA here is from genome assembly GCF_008692095.1 of Etheostoma spectabile. Taxonomy (NCBI): domain Eukaryota; kingdom Metazoa; phylum Chordata; class Actinopteri; order Perciformes; family Percidae; genus Etheostoma; species Etheostoma spectabile. Next base: position 31,186,764 of record NC_045741.1, read on the forward strand.
GAGATTTAACGTGGTTGAATACTGTCTTAAATTACATTTCGCACACAGATTTAACCAGGGCTCACTCTGCATCTGTTGAAGCCACTTTCCTGCTGCACTCTGTGTTTTCATGTATCCTTGTAACAGTTTATTTCCATGCTTTTGCCTTTATCCCTACAATGCATGTTCCAGTGGGACAGAATTAACATGTTCATGCACCAACTGAAGGGATGTAAAGTGGTCCCAGAGCAGCCTGTGGTGCCTCCAGCCCAGCCAGGCAGGCTATTTGAATACAGCATTGCTTTGTGCAGGGCAAACAGGTTCATCCATGTGGAAGCAGAAGGCGGCTTTAATTGCTGCTTCCTGTTTTTCTGGCAGTAACTCACAGACTTTAAGTTTACTTATAATGCAGCAAGGTTCCGAAGTCACAGACAGTATTGTGTCTAAATGGTAGCTGCTTCTTACATTCCTGGTCATAACAGTGTTCATTTATGTGGCAATCATCATCATTGTTAGCATTGAGACATTGGCCCTCATTTATCCACCTAACGTAGAAACCAGAAACACCATATGAGCGCAGAAATCCTTTTACGACAGGCTTCACATGTGATTCCTGAAACGTTCGTATCACGCCAATCAGAGCGTAAGAATGGTCGTACATTGATAAATGCAGGAAATGATCGTAATTTAAATATCACGCCCCAATATGATTTCAGTTTAAAGGCCTTGCCCCTACTATTTATAACATGGCGAGACGTAATCTGGCTAAGAAGCGGCACTTTTCAAAAGGTGGAGATTGAAACCCTGACATCTCAGTGTAATTTGCAGTAACCTGTGTACTATTTGGCAGCCTAAAAACTGGTATTAGGCTGTAGGAAGAATGCAGAATAGAAAGAGATCACTGATGCGGTCAGTGTTACCGTATTAAATCAAACTCTATCTGAAGTTTATTTACTTTATACATCCCTGACATCTTTATACTCCTAATAGTAATATACAGGCTTGTGTTGCAATCTCTTAGACCTACATGTAGGTGTACCTATATTTAAATAAACACACGGTAGCGGAGGTTATGCAGTGTTTTTTTTTTTTAAATTTTACTCATGTTTTCTTCATGAGTCAGAGGCAGGCAAAAGCTGTAAGGGAGAGCACGTGTCCCGCCCCCCCCCCCCCCCCCCCCCCCGTCTCCTGACAGCTGAGGGGCTGGAAAAACAATATGTCGGTCAATGGCAGAAAGAAAACGTTCACTTGTGGCCATTAACGACACTTTAAAAGACAAACAAAAACCTGGAGAAAAAATAAAAATGTTGTGCATCAACATGTTTCCTGTACTGAATACCATTGCCAAACACAACACTAGACTATACTTTTTGAAAGCGAGGAGTAATATCCTGTCTCCTTGGTATAGCCCCCAGTTGGGGCTGTGCTGGACACTGTTCTCTGGGCATCGGGTCATCTGGCTCCATCACTACATCTATGGCGCCCTGTTTTCCTGCGCGATGTTGTGCAGAAACCCAAAGGCTAAAACAGTGTTGCAGACCTTTTCTGGCATGTACAGTAGGGTCCCCCCCCATCCAATGTGGCTCGTGGGTGTAGGCTACGTGTTCACTGTTGCTCAGCTCATAGAGATGTTCTAAAAGAGCCAGATCTGCCATTGTCGATAAGCGATCAGCTGATGACTTCTCCTTCTCCTGTTACATGCTGCACCGCAAGTCCACAATGACTTGAAAACTTGCGTACATAAGTTCGGACCAGAAGTACATTTTTTCGCAGCCTACGCTCAAGTTCAAATTGATAAACGTTTTAGGTCGTACGCAAATTTCATAAATGAGGGCCAATGAGTGCATATAAAATTCAAGACCACTTTTCGGCCTCTCTACTTCCTCGATTTATCGTTAGATTTCCTGAGGAGAAATATGAGTTTTTTTCAGTAGTTTTCACACACTGTGAAAAAAACACCACCCCACCAGCTCTTCATGTTTGTTGCCATAAACATTGATGAAAACCTTGTCTCGAGGCTCAAGATAAAATTACATTTCTTCTTCAAGAATAAGTCCAGTTTTATGGCCCTAACGTTCCAAGTAAACACCCATAATGAAGACAAATGTTCTGATGTTTCAAACAACTGAAACAACCTGTCATGGGCAGCTGCATGGGATGCAGTTATGTCCAATACCACTGCGGCGCAATAATAACCTCACTACCTTTCAAAAAGGATTGTTGTTCTCCCAAAAAACGGATAGCGCCATCTAGTGGGATCAGAAAATAAAGACAATGGTTGATGAAGCTTCATGAGGCTTCATTTGACTATCACTACTCCCAACTGTAATGTCATGGTGCACTGTTAAACTTTCACATCACTGCAGCTGCTGAGAAATTAAGAACTGGGGTGAGAAAAAATATGTTCAGCTGCTAAGTTCTCTAATGTACTCTAAAATCCAACTTAAAAAGTTTGTCCTTGAAAAGAGTGATAACTTGAAGCCCATCCCCTGTTAATGGTGAATAGTAAAGAGAAGCCTGGTAAGCATTTCCAGGAACTGAGAAGTCGTCAATAGAGAGGGCAGTTTCCACCAGAAAGCTTGTTTTGCAGTGAAATGGAGTCTGGTGATACTGGAGCCACTGGAGAGCAGCTCCCCCTCATCCTCCACAGTCTGCAAGGGGATATCTTATCTGAGCTTGGAAGACTGCCTAACGAAGCACGGCTCGGCATTCAAGTCATTAAAAATTAACCAGGTCACTGATTTATTTTGTGATGTTTCCTGGAGAATAGGGAAGGTTGAAAAGGTTCCTTCTTTGCACTTACTATAGAACGAAGTTCATCAATCAGACAATAAAGGAAGGGAACAATAAGTACGGCATAGAGACAAATGTAATTATTGAAAAATCTAAGGAGTTGGCCAGCCAGTTTCCAATGTAATAGAAGCAGTGGGCAAAGATTTGGACTGTGAAATATGGAAAACAGAAAACGGTTGCCAACAGCTAATAAGGGCTTGACAGAAGCTGAGATCAGTGCCAGACTGCAAACTGTCAGGAAAACAAAGCAGCTTCTTTTCCTACAGTGCAGGGCAGTGTAGTGCAGGCAGCCCTTGTTTATTCAATCACTGATTTCTTTCAAATTAGCAAGTAAAAGTCACCCTTGGATGTGTGCTCATTACAACGTAGCATGTTGTTTTTCTCGGCCTGCTTACTCATTGATCGTTGCAAGGTCCAGTGTCAACTCATGTTAAGGGATAGTCACTTTAATTGTGAAACACACTGTCGACTGCTTTTTGACTCATTCATCTTGTTGGAAGTTTGGACAGCAAAGGGTTTTTCATTCTTCTGTACAGAATAATTACTTAGCTAACCTGGAATTTTAAAAACGGTATCCCGCAAGTTACGATAAAATAAATATCACTAGCAATATCAATGTCAGTCCACCACTGTAGTCCAGGCTGAAAGATCCCAAGCAGGCTTGGAATTTTAGCATTTTAAGGGCAACTGGCAAGAAGGCCAAATGCCAGGGCAGCAAGCCAATCAAATGAAACAATGATTTTAAGTCTACAGAAAGAATTTAACTTAGGTTTGTTGCATTAACATTACAGACAATTAGCTATAATTCTCTTTGGGCACGTAATGCTTTTTAGGTGACTGGGTCAGCTAAATCAACTTTCCAGTGATATTCAAGCAATGCCTAACAAGTTTCTTGTCTCATTTGATTGCAAATTTATCAAAGTGTCTTGCCTTCTCTCAGTCTTCTCAGATTTCACTCATATCTTTTGTGGTAGTGGCACATTAGGACAAGTTTGATTAAGTCTCCTGGTTGGTTAGATTTGTGTCAAAATATCGATATTAAACAGCGCGGTTTTCCAATGGTTTATACCATGCTGGAAATCCAACCCACCACTGGTTATGTGCGCAGCAATGCACTTTATGTTGCCCAATAAGAGGTCAAAATATTGACAAAAGACTATGGTTGTTACAATATGCAATTTAAAACCAAAATTGCGACACTCAGATCCACGAACCTGGTTCCCGTTTCCCGTCCCAGATCCAATGCTACCTCATCTTTGAATCACTATTAGTATTAGTCCTTTTGGTGCCTTATAAAGATGGCTAAAAGTGAAGGGGGGGCGGGGGCTGACAGACAGGGCTAGCTGCCTAAATTACCATAAGATTATTTGATTATTTATCTACAGAGTTTATGTTACTGATGAATTCGCTGGGTAGCCCAGAGTTGTTAACCGTGGTCAAAACAATCATACTAAAAATAACTGAGCATGTTGAACGATGTCATAATTTCACAATTTAACCCAACAAGAATTAGCTAGCTAACGTTATAGACCAATTAGAATTAGCTACTTGTCAACCAGCACCTTTACAGTTGGCACCAAAGCAGTTTTCCTCCATTACTGATACTATTACCATTATTCTTATGTCTCATTTGAATAAGTTAATGAACCAATGACATTTTTTTTGGAAACGTTGTTCAAATGAATGAAAGAATCTTTGGTGTTGGATTGATCAATATTAAAATCATTCAATATCGATAAATAAGGTCTCTGTTGTGTGTGGCAAAGTGGCACCGTTACAGTCCTACAACAGACACTTTAAAAAAACACGTGTTATCAGGAAAGGGCACGGGGGCCATAGCCCTCATGGCCCTCATGGCCCCAAGAACTACTGGGTTGATTGCCATGAACCTTTGTATAGACCTCCATGTTCCCAGAGGAATCTTTAGGTCTTTGTAGATCCACTGACTTTTCCTCTAACACCATCCTGAGGTCAGAGTGAAATATCTACACAACCAAAGGACGGATTGTCATGGGATTTAGATCACACATTCATGCCCACCTCAGGATTGTAACACTATTGCTTTATTGATCCCTCTTTTTCTATAACACCATCATCAGGTCAAAAATTTAATTTCTTTATGGTTCAGGACCAAATACCTGCACGACTAAAGACATTTCCATCAGCCTCAGCTGTACTTTGTGTTTGGTGCTAATGTACAAATATTAGCATGGTCAAGCTTAATTGATGAACATGGTGAACATTATATATGCTTCTGTGCTTCTTCTCTTCATAGTCGTCAGATTCATCTACAAACCCTTAAAGAGCTGGCTCAGGTTTTGTCATGGACCAGGTCTTGCAGGACTGCCAGGGGACTTTTGACACTCTGATCTCCTCTCTCTTCCCATCTGTGTGCACTCATGCCCCCAGAAATCCTTGTTACTAACGTAGCTCCGGGGAGCTTATTCCCTGGAGCCCTTATTTTTTCTTGCATCACAGTTTTCCTTGGATTAGTGTGGCATTTATATCATGGTTGCAGCTGTCGCCATGGTACTGCTCAGTGCCCTGCTATGCCATAAACTACGACAACAACTATTCCTAGCCATAGTTCCATTATCTTTATTGTGATTAAATTGCCACTGTTCATCACACCCCCAACCAACACCGTCAGACGCCCGCCCACTAAGAGCCTAGGTCTGTCCGAGGTGGGAGTTTACCTCGCCACTGTCGCTCTAAATGCTTGCTCTTGGGGGAATTGTTGGTCCCTTGTAAATCATAGTGTGGTCAATACTTACTCTATCTGTAAACTTGTGTAATGACATGATACTATAATTAAAACTGAATTGAGTTGAATTAAACAGCAAGGCGTTAGCGTTGCTGTGAACATGTTGTGAACAACGTTAACAACTAAATAAATAACTAAAGTTGAATTAAATGAAATTCCAAATGAATATGTAAAGATGATGTAACTTGCTAAGCGCATGAATGACTGCATATTTGCTCACTTTAGTTATGTGACTATTAATTATCCATTGTTCAAACAAATCTAACTAGATCTGCGAGGTCTGAAATCTGCTTCACGCATTCTCACTCTGATTTATGGTATCTACCACTTTAGGCCAAGTTGAGGCTGTCTTAAGCCCTGCGTGGAGTAATACAGCCATCTCATTTATACAAATACATTATTAGTACATATCCTTATTTAGTGACAGCAACTGGATTGGCATTTCCATGCTGATGACATGTTCTGCTGTTTGTAGCTGTTTCCAAATTAGTTTAACAATTCAAACCATTTCAATTAAAGCTTTTTTTCACTTTGTTTGATTCAATGCAAACACAATAAAGTCTGTGGTTATCAGAGTCAGCTGAAAGCCCCTCAAACAAATTGTCCACAGCAATTTAATAAGAGGCCGGGGATGTCATCACTACGGCTTCACTAAAAGGGTAGGAGGCAGACACCATGTGACAATAATGACATTGATGTGGGTTTTAACAGGAGTACAGGCATCATGACTGTGTTATCAGATAGCAAAAATCCTCAAATCTTCAAATCAAAAACTGTCCTGAGCTAAAACGAGTGTGAGAAAGAACGCAGTGTGTTAAACATGGATATCAGTGATTGGGTTATTTGAAAGCCAATAAAAGTATCCTGTCTACCTTTTCTGAAAAGCAGAATTGAACAGCAGAAGTTTAATAGAATGTCTAAAAAAACAACCAATACCGACCCATTAAGCTGTTGCCATCAGTGGCATTTTAAGGTAGGAACTATGCAGGGGCGGGGCTAAAAGCGGGGCACAGGGTGGCACTGCCCCCCCCCTCCCTCGAAATACGATTGCCCCAACCCCTATCTTTCAATCAGACAATTGTGATTTCAATTAGTGTACTCACTTGGCTGCCTGTTCTGCCAATCGTCACAGGCCTTGTCACGTGATCAATCAATGTTTAAATAATGACTATCCAAAATTCTGATACCATTGACCCAGCACTGGAACTTTTAAAAAATAAAATTTAAATGTGCCAGGCAGACGGGTTGGCTACATAGCACGTGTAACGTAAACAGAGTGGACCATCTATTACTACGCTTTCGGTATAATCTATAAAACTGGCAACACTGGCATATGCTCCGCGGACATCCGCCCTACAACTGTAAAAACTGGACAGTATTATATTTATATATTTAACGCGAGGTGTGTGTGGCTCTTTTACACAGAAATGGATCATAACGTGTCTAAATTTATTTGAAATTAAACTACTGATACACATGAAAGGACTTAATGACTGTCACTTAGCATATTGGCAGTTTCTATTTGAGAGTTTCTGTTTTTATGTCTTGATTCCTCTGATAATTGACAGTAGATTGATGATTCACAACGCCGTGCCAGCTCCAAAAAGGGTAAAAACAACAATCTGAAAGCAAAAGCTGTCCGTCTCGCCTGTGACTCTTACAATCCAACGCCGTGTGTGCGCTGCAGATGGTTAAAAGATCCATTTTACGTTACAAGTTCAATGTAGCCAAAGCGTGAGCCTATAGAAAATGTGTATTGTATTCTGAAATACAATTTCTTTAAGATGAAAACAAGTGAAATTAATAATGAATGTGAAATTTATGTGGTGTGATGTTTTCTGTGATTATCGGTGCCCCTTGTGCCACCCAACTTAAAAAATCCTGGAATCAACACTGAAGAATTTGGGGCTACTACTTTGAATGGATGCAAAACCAGAATATATTACTATTTGACAAGTTTGTAAGTTTAACACTTACATGTTCTCTTCAACTTCCTGTTTTCATGCATTTGGGTAGCTATGTTTACCCTGCAAGCCCAATTCTAACCCATTGGCCTTCATCTTAAAATGCTCCTAAACAAGCTGGGAGTATTGCCCTCATGTATAAATCTATTTTCAATTAAATCTCCAACCTCTATATTAATTTCAACTCATTTGATGCTCTTTTGTGAAAACCATTCCTGTCTTTTATACAATGTTCTGTCTAGAGAAACAGACCCCCTGGCCCTTGTTCCTAATTATGGGAAGAATTTGGAGATCTCAAACCTTTTCACTCAATCTGTGAGATGTTAATTATTGGTGATTTCAACATTCACCTGAATGAGACCTCTGATCCTCTAAGTCTAAATAACCTTTTTGGCTGTACTTAAATATTATTATTATTATTGATTTTTGGTTTAATTCAGTTTGTTCATGAATATACTCACAGGAGAGTGCAAATTTTCATGGGTTAATGCTAGAATTAGCCAAAAATCTATATATATATTTTTTAATCCAAACAAGTTCATTTAGCCTACTAAAGTAGCTCAATGTAAATTCTTTCATGAAGACCTAACACTTAATCACTGCTCTCTTCCTAAATCAAACCAGCTGTTGGAGGCGTTCCCCTTCCTCCAGAATTGGCCCCGAATTCCAACGGCCAATCACAGCGTCACAGCACTGCTTTGAATCTGTTTCTCTCCCTGCTGCTGTCCGCTGTCATTTCAGGCAAAGAGTGCCCCCCTCCACCTCCCCTTCCACCTCCAGTCATCGTCACCCAAAGGCACCCCGGGTATTCCTCCTTTGGGACGCTCCGTCGCTCCTTCTCCGCCACCACCGGTGTCTAGACTCCATGGGGGGGATTGTCTTTGCTTCCTTACCCTTTTTACAAATTATTTTATGACAATGGAGTCTAAAGCTCCAAAGACTACATTCAATTTTGTCTATGCACAATAAACCTTTGCATATCTGCAAACAAGTCTCTCCTGATGGAATTTAAAAGTTGTCAAGGCATGACAAAAAAACTAAGCCTGTCATGCAAGAAAAAAGAGCACTTATTTTTTCATTATCTGTAGTCTCCTGGCCTTTATATTAAAAAAAGGCTCTCCTGTCAGATCACTTTCTTAATAAATGTGATTGGAACATAAACAGCATAAATCAAAACTGGAAGTTGTCTGTGTAGTACTTTAGAAGTAGCATATTTCTCTCACTTAAGCTACAATCCCACCACAAGACTTTGAAAGTTGTTAGCTTGCTGTATAGTTCAGCAGGAACAGCCTGTATTCCCATATTCCCTAGTCCCTAGTCACAACAGTTACCTGTTTTTCCCCCGTCAGATTGGGTATAGATCCAGACATTTCCGAGCGCACTTGAAGGCAGCTTTATTTACCGGTGAAGGAGATAAAGAAAAAAAGACGGAGGGACTGAGGAAGCAGTCAGCTGTTCCGAAAAACTCCCGGGCATGTGTTTGGTGTTTTAAAACTTTCTTATGGCAGCAACAGAGGCAGTGGTGTTTCCTGCTTCCTGTTTCCTGTTTCCTGTATGGGACTCTCACACCGCCTCAAAACACACCGACTAGTCTGATCAGTGTTACATGACTCGCCACCGCAGCGTGACGCGGGGTTGAATTTCTCCAAAAGTTGAATAAGTCTCTATTTTATTACAGTATTGAAGGAAAAACTAAAAAAAACAAATGTTCAAATCCAAAAATTTAAAATCAAATGCCTACCCAATGAACGAATATCGTTATTGTCAAATATTCGGATCAAGCCCTATTGGTTTACTAATAAACAAACACTACAGAACAATATACTCATAGTCCAAGATGGTGACGGAAAGATGCAAAAAAACTCAGAAGGGCTTAATCTACCACTCTCATATGCATAGTCCAACTGAAATAGAAATGAACTAAAATACTGAAAAGAAATGAAAAGATAGAGAGAAAAAACACAAAACTAAAATTACACACAGTATCAAATCAACAGAGTACAAATGCAAAAGTTTAAATAATAATTAAGAACTACATCTCAGAGGTTTCTTAAATTGTAAGGTCCAGCAGTTGGACCCCACAAATACACACACATGCTCACGCACCCCACACACACACACACACACACACACACACACACACACACAGAGCAAGTGCCTCTATACCTGCTCACTATGAAGGGAATAAACTCCATGAAGGTAGGAGAAGCTCCTATCAAAATAAAAAACCTTTTTACTCTCCATTGTTTGAAAAAAGGACTGAGTGTAGTTTTCACAGTTGGAGGTGAAACACTGTGTGCTGCACACTGTCACCAGAGTTCAGTAAATTGTGCAATTTGCAACTGGATCCTAAGAAAGTATTACAAGAGTACAGTTTTACCACACCTACGTGTCTTTTTTTGCACCAAATTCC
>NC_045741.1:31196686-31204148 GCF_008692095.1 Etheostoma spectabile
ATTAGGTTAAAATTTGAGTACCACTCAATCAACAGGAAGTAGACAGAGGTCCGCAAAACAGGACAGATGTAGAAAAACAGAGCACTGGGCAATGACAACAGCAACTGATAAGTACTCAATAATCCACGTATTTATCACATGAAAACATTTATGACGAAGACACGTTGGGTCTCATGCAAGAACCACAATGCATTCTTAAGTGGCATTGTAACGAGGCTGTGGACCAGGATCTTGGTCAAGATAAGGGGTCTACAGGGCTAACAGGGGTATCATATGGGCATACTGTTTTAAGTGCTTTTGCTCAAAGAGGGAGAAAATGGAATGATATTTGAACAACGATTTACATGCAAATCTGTTGCTCAGGATGGGCTCAATAAATGTGAGTCATGCTTTTGCATGCAATTAGCTGCAGTACATTGTGCTGGATGTTTTTTTGTTATTGGAAGAAAGTAGCCTATAATATTCCCACACATTACAGCTATGGAAAGACTAGCTATTTACACAGTCTCCTGCATTCAACTGCAATCTACTGGAATATTCCTCTTTGATAATCCTTATAAATGTCTGCCCAGTGAAAAGTACAAAAATTTGCAATGGCCATTTCTGTGCAAGGGACCCTTTTCCTATTGCTCTAGAAGTTGTTGCATTTGCAATATGTGTTGCCAATATTGTACAAAAAAAAAAGACAACATCAAGAATTTGCTCTCACCTGAGGGCACAGCCACCATGTGTAATACAGAGAGCAATGAATGATCAAATAAATGAATGATTCATGAACATTGAACAGCGTAGTTATTGGTATATTATAGCACATGCAAAGGGGATCTGGCTATCATTTCCTGACCTAAGGCTCTGCAAATGAATTGGGTTTTAATATCTAGGATAACCAAGGAAAGCGTATGTCGCCATGATCCTTCAGATCCTTCAGAAACGCAGTGTTTGTTGAAGAAAACCTGTCAGCATGGTACGATTTGCCAAGTAAGTACCACAGTAACTGACCCAGAAGAAAAGAAATTACGGAGCCGGGGGAGACCATCACATAAGTCATTTAAATTAAGTTTATGCACATATGAAGCTGAAGAGAATGGGATTTACATGGCAAGAAAAGGAAAGAGCTACTGTCAATGGCTAGGTAATATGCACTGATCTAATATAAATTAATCAATGCTTAGTACTGGATTTGTCATTCACCTTAAAGGGTATCTACCGTTTGTTTCAACCCTATTTTCTTATTTTCTTATTATGTTTTTGGGTCTACTGACTGATGGGAACAACAATCGTTGACATTGGTCCAGTATTAAGCCAGATCGCTGCAGTCGGCAGTGGCAAAACAAGCTACAGTGTAAGTTAATTTGGCAATTGTATATCTTGTATTTATGTTCACCAAAGTGCTGGTTTTGCCACTGACAGGCTCAGATTAATATTCTCATTGTCAACAACATTATGGAAAGATTTCTAAGGAGATCAACCTTTCTGTTAAAGAGTAAGATCCTTTTTTTAAACAAAAACATCAGCAAAATTGCGTTCGCTAAAGCCACCAGACTCCATGTAAATAAACAGTAATTTTAACATCGTAAACCACACTTCATTCAAAGTCGACAGAAACAAAATAAAACGTTTTAGGTCGTCTTTCCACTTTTTCAACCAGCACAACTCTAATTTTGGTTGAAATAAACACATTGTTTACCGATTTACATGTGAAAATATGTTGGCTCTATACACACTAAAAGTTTTTTTTTTTTAAATGGAGTCTGGTGTGTTAAGTGCTAGCGTTCTCAGAGACGTGTATTGTATCAGAAATATGGATTTCCTTCAACCAAATTACCCAAAAGTAACATGGATGATTCCATACAACATTCTTCAAGTTAAATTGAGGTAATTCAGGACATTTTTTAATGGTTTGAAAACAGTATCCGGACTAAACTTTGACATGTACCCATCTGAGATCCACTCAACATCCTCTGATCTTAACTATTAGTCAAAATAATTCATAATTCCTCAGTTTTTAACTGAAAACGCATGCATAATTTGACATAAATAAGGTATAATAATTTAGTTTGTTGACCATGAATTCCAAGAATAAGTGTAAAAACCTATTATTAAACCAGCTCAGGTTTTAAAAAAAAAAGCACCACAAGCATGGACAAAGTGACAAATAAATCAGAAAAAGCGACAAAAACATCAGAATTTTGACCTGGAAGGACAAGTTCATGGTCAACGGGAAGACCACACAAGGGTTAAACAAAAAGGTCTTAAAGAAGTTTTAAAAAGGTCTGTCTCTGTAGGGATCCTTTCCATAATGTTGTCAGACAATACTAATCTGAGCCTGTCAGAGGCAAAAACAGAACTTTAATGGACCAAATTGAAGATGCACATTTGCCCCATTTGCCCCACAGGGTTGCATTGCAGACCGGTCTGTGGCTGCTGGTTACAGCGTTCACGCTTAAAACTGGACCAATTTCAAAGATTGTTGTTCCTATCAATCACTTAGACACAAAAACATAGGAAAATAGGGTCCAGGAAAAATTCCCCAAATTAAGCTTTAACAGTAATACCACCATCATAATGATGTTTGTAGTAGAATTGGTGCTTGCAAAAACAAAGAGCAGGGCTGGTGACTGAGGAAGCAGCAAGTAACTCTGGATAATAAGCAAGCTGACATAGAAAACCACGATCAATTCACAAGCTACAATTATATTCTAGTCAAACATAGAAATAAGGCAATTGCTGTGAAAAATGACTTCAACATAATTTATACATTTGTATAAATGGCCAAATGTCCTTTTTTTGCATATTGAAGTTGCATTTTTTAGGGTTTGGCTCTGGATATTGGGCCCTAAGGCCCAAAACTAATCTGACTCCACTTAACCTGTCCCAATTTAGCTCTTTTTCCGCGTGTTCGTTGATCTTCAACTAGTACACTGAAACGACTCAAGGAGAAGAGATACTTAATTAACAGTTTAGGAAACAGTATCATAAAAAAGTACAGGGTAGGCAATCAGATTTATTTCAAGTCTGATCTAGCCCTAGCATTAACAGTCTCTTCAGACTCCCCCGTCTCTATGTCGTCCTCTTCTTATTCTTTCCTCAAGCTAAATCCCCTTCGGGTGTCTGATGCAGCGTCTCACACCTTCACCTAGTCCATGCTGCGTTTTGCACCTGCACCCAGGCCAGAAAAGTTTCCATACTCCCTCTAGCGTCTTCTTCTTTATTTACATTTAGCACCACTTCCTCTTTCTCTAGCATTGCTCAACAGTTTGAAACCACAGTCATTTATTCTAAACCTTTAAACTTTCTATGACCCATTGGCCTTTATGAAGCCATACAGCGACAGCACTTCTAAGTGAGAAAAGAAATTTTATCTAGTAAGATATTAAAAGTGGTACATTATTTTCTTCAATATTCACATTCATTCTTGCATTTAGAACTACACTTCCTGCATATTTGTTATCTGCTGTATTATTTAAGGGAATGATTTACACGAACCTAAAGCACTGTTAGTGCTCCTGTCTGCAGCATCACGTGAGATGTACATTGATCACTTTTAAAGCTCTTCATGGCCTCTCGCCTTGCTATATTTCTGACCTTTTAGTCCCATATACACCAGCACGCACCTTGAGATCCTCGGGCGGAGGTCTGCTATCTGTTCCAGAGTCTCGACTGAAAACTAAAGGGGACAGAGCGTTTGCTGTCAGGGCCCCGAGGCTCTGGAACAGCCCGCCCGAGGAGATCAGGTCAGCTGAGTCAGTAAACTCGTTTAAGTCCCTTCTAAAAACATACTTTTATATGAGAGCCTTTCTCGATCTTATTTGACTTTATTTCATCCCTTTTATTTTATTGTATTTTACTAATTTTACATGTATCTGTAGTTTAGTCTTTCATGCTTTTATCTTTTTGTATTATTGTCTCTTGGGTATTATTGTTTTTACACTTGTTAAAGCACTTTGTAACTTGTTTTGAAAAGTGCTCTACAAATAAAGATTATCTTATGTATTACATTATATTGTCAGTCAGTGTGTATATTAATGTGTTATGTAGGTGTAGGTCAGGTGGAGTATGGTGAGTTGGTGTTGGAGAGTAGGCTCGGCTTTCTGGGAGGAGCAGGGAGACAGCATGCAGGATGATGGGATCCAGTGAATCCAATGATGCCATAAAGCATCCCTGCTCCTTGCTTTGCAAAGGCTGTTCTCATGAACCATTTGTACACATTGCTACGAAAAGTAATAATGCACTGTAAATTCAATTCAAAAATGTGTATATATTCCACTAGTTATTACTGTCGGCAGAACATTGACTGCTGCTGTGCAAGAGCGAGAAGAACGGCATAGGGAGGAGGTCGAGGGGGGATGCGTGTGTCCTTAAACACAGCGCTGTCAAGCAGGGGACCGGAGTTCGTGGTCCGGAAGAAGATAAGAGGAAAGCACAAGACTTTCACTCAGGAAACGGGTGTTTGTACTAGGAGTACTTTTTTTTTTTTTTTTTTAATTTAACGTTTATTTAACCAGGAAAATCCCATTGAGATTACTAATCTCTTTTTCACGGGGTAACTGGCCAAGACAGCGGCACAGATCAACAATTCCGTACGTACATTACAGACATTTCATAACAATTTCATAAAACTATTTAAAACATTTACAGACCATAGATTTCATTTCCAAACCTTTGAGCAAGAGTTTAAACTGGCCAATTGCAACATTCCTTTAATTTCCAGAACTTTTGTAAATTGTCCCATGTTGTGGGGGCAGAATAGTGAAATGCACCTTACCAATTCTGTGCGGACACTTGGTACAGACGTAGCAGTAAGTCTTGTGAGCGTAAAGAATACAGTCTATCGCTTTTGGTTGAATATATTCACACAGATATGAGGGGAGCAGACGCAGAATACCCTTATAAATGAACATATACCAATGATGAGTCTACGATTCTCCAATGCTGGCCAGCCCACACGTGTGTAAAGTTCACAGTGGTGTGTGCGAGGCTTACAGTTTGTAAACCTTAATGTGGCATGATAAACAGAGTCCAGTAGTTTCAATAACTTACTTAAAGTCCAATGTTTTATCCCAAATCACAATCTTTTTTTCTAATCAGAACAGTGTTTTGTTGTCCAAACCTAACTGTTGTTTCCACAGGACGGTCAGTTTTTGCCAGCAAAACAACTGTAACCTCCCGGTGCTCTGTATCCGGCTCACAGTCACCTTTTCTCGGCTAATGTGACTCATGTGACCTTTCATCACGTGAGTTGTTGTGCATACCTTTTTGTATAATATTGTATGAACTCGTTCATTAGACGGAGTTGATTTGCAGCCTTTCCCATAATGTTCTCAGACAACCAGAGATATTAAAGGAAGAGCTACAATAGCAGAAAGAGCTTAGGAAAATCTTTGCCAGATGACAAACATGTCATGTCAGGGCACAGTACATAATGGCATATCACCTAATACTACTACTACTTAGGGATTGCACAAAAATAGTGTACACAGGCGTTGGTGCCCGTGGACCTCCAGCTGTATGGTTTTCAATTCACACTGAGTCCCAAACTCTGAGGGAAATAACTAGTTTTACAAGTCAATGACTTAGAAGACACACCAAGTCAATAAGAAAGTCAATGATAGTGTAGGCTTACCCCCTTTTTAAAGATCCCATGGCGTGAAAATTTCACTTTATGAGTTTTTTTAACATTAATGTGTGTTCCCCCAGCCGGCCTATGGTCCTCCAGTGGCTAGAAATGATGATAGGTGTAAACTGAGCCCTGGGTATCAGGCCCTGCTCTGCCCAAATTGGCCTATCTGAGCTTTCATTTTCTCAAAGGCAGAGCAGGATACCCAGGGTTCGGTTTACACCTGATCTTGCCCCTTATGACCTCATAAGGGGCAAGATTCCAAATTGGAGAGAGAGGCTTTCAAACCAGCAAAGTGGCAGTTGGTCAATTTTATATTATTGTTGCTCTTTGCTCTTGTTCCATTTTTATATATCTCATTGTATATTCTTGGCACATTAATGTATATATTTTATTATAACAACATAAGAGAAAGAGAAAATTATTGTTCTCAATTGCATAAATCCTACATTAGAACATTTGAAAAACACACTTAAGAAAATCCAGTTATTTAGCTATTGCAATTACAGGAAACTCACTTTTTAAGGTGCACAATCTTCACCTCCAACATCGCAAAAGACATTGAGCACAATTCTGCACAAAATATGACAGCATAAGTCTCAGGTAGATGCTTTCCACATGGTGGTAATCCTAGCCTTCAACTGACTGTTATTGTGGATAGCTAAAATTGGCTAAATTAGAATAGTCATTATTACCTGATAACCCGATAAATCCAGTCTTGTGCCGTCTGACAAGCGGAAGCCCCGCTGCCTATGTCTTGATAACGATTAACAAAACACTTTTATATTTTACGGAACTCACAAACAGAGACGGGGGCGCGGGCGTGTGACACGAAGCACGAAGGTGACAGTTTTGTGCTGCTTGTCAAACTGCCCCCCCACCCTTCCTGCCCACTTGCCTCTCACTGAAAATGAACAACGAGGCGTGACAATTGCCCCTCCCCCGTGTGAAAAGCCCTTCATACCATGCTAGGGGTCTTCAAAGTATTTTAGCCAGGACCCCTTAGCAGGGGAGGAGCAGGGACCCCCATGTATTCAGTTTAATTAAACTGGAGGAAATTTACATATTAATAATACATCAATATTGGAAGAGACCATATTCTGAACTATGCACATTTTTAATATGAGAATATTTCTTATTTTTTACCTACATTTCATACAATATTACTATTGTTGCTCCTATTCTTATTTTTCTATTTCTTACTTTTTTTTTCTTCTATTCTATGTCTATTTAATGTGCATTTGGATGTGTGTGGACTTGTTTGAGTTACTGTAAAAATGGAATTTAACCAGTGTGGTTTCAATGTAGTCCATCTTATCAAGTTTTATTTCCTACCTTTAAACCTGTCATTACAATATGAATGAAAAGTGAATTGTAATTTCCCCACTGGGGATCAATAAATAGTAAAAATTAAAAAAAAATGTAAATTATAAAAAGATGTTTGTAGAGGTTTAACAAGATCATATGTTATTACAACATACAAACTCAAGTTATGACAAGATCCTTTTTTATCACATTTCAACAAAAGGTTTCACGTAAAAACGTGATAATTTATATATTTTATAAAATGGAACTTTTCACGTGTATTGTTACAATACCATAAGTCTGTTTTATGCAATAAGTTGGTGAAGGAGGACTTTCTCTGTCATCGATATTGTGTAAATGTGGGTGGAAGTAGCTTACTTGGGTTGGGAAACGGAGGGTTGCTGGTTCAAGTCCCCGTTCGTACCAAAGTTTGAAGTGTGGACTGGTAGCTGGGGGGATGCCAGTTCACCTCCTGGGCACTGCCAATGTGCTCTTGAGCAAGGCACCAACCCCCCCCCCCCCCCCCCCCCCCCCCCCCCC
>NC_045741.1:31204162-31204552 GCF_008692095.1 Etheostoma spectabile
ACTCACTCTGACATCTCTCCATTAGTGTGTGTATTTCAGGCCTGTGTGTAGTGTGTAACAACAACAGTGCAAATTGCAATTTCTAAATTAAATAAAATACGTTATGTTTTGCTAATAAGGTCTATATTTTCAGATAGGTTTTCGTTTTTTGAAAACAAAACAAAAAATTATCAAACAGTAATAGTCCCCATATGGACCTATGGACCCCATAGTTTCCGGAAACAGCCGAAGGTGGATGACGCCTCCCGAGCGTGCGTGTGGAGAAAATGTGAGGGATGCCGCTCTGTCAGAGAGGAGCCGCCGCGGACGGGCACGGATACCGCCGTCTTCCCGGGAACACTAACCCACAGCGAGAGACAGACTGTCCGGCAGCGGAGCGGGATTTTACCT
>NC_045741.1:31204575-31207727 GCF_008692095.1 Etheostoma spectabile
TTTTTTTTCCGAATCCACCTCGGTATCAGGGCAGGTGTTGCGGGACTGGAGGAACTAGGAGACTCTTTTCTAAACTGTGTCTGATCTCGGGACTTCCCTGCTATTCTTGTCATCACCATCTTTTTTTTTTGCCGAAATGCAGATGTCCTGGAAACCTTAAAAATGGTGAGTGATGGCATCTTTTTGCAGAACTGCTTTGCTGTGCAAACTGTCAGAGATGCAGCTGTGACTATGTGTGCGTCCTGCAGACTGGGAACGCTGCATGCAACACCGGAATCACACACACAAGTCCGTCAGCTCTCACTTGCATCTGGCATCGCAGCCTACACTGACACAACCCCAAAATCTATTCAAAATCAATACATTGTTTACCAGTAAAATTACATATCCTGTCTGAAAGGGAACGATATAAACCAACTGCAGCTTGTATCCGTGCCTTTCCCATATTATCCTAAGTAGGGATTATGCTTTTGTTTGTTTTTCAAAGTCAACTTTTACAGGCAAATGTTGTTAGCGAAGGCTTGTCTTACAGATCGATATTAATAAGCTGTAAAAGTAGGATTAAAATGCATGCTTTTCATGAAGAGTTTGCCGTAAGGAATCAGAAGAAATGAGTCAGATTTTATATTCTGTGCCTTTATGATTCACAAAGATTCCTTCTTGGATCTTTTAAAATGCAGAATGCTGAGGTATTTACGTGCAAAAAATAATAGCCCACTTAGATTACATTGAAAATATTTGCAAATCAAAGCACCCATGTCATTTTATATACGAAATTATATGTCTATGTCAAATGTCATTTGCATAATTATGGCATTATTTGCATCATATATTAGTGTAATTGGGTCTTGCCTTTCATAACAGGGCTCTCTGTTCAGACTCTCCGGTCAGTCGACCGTGGTATGATATTCAAATTATAATCCACTGGTAATGTGATAAAAGAACACTCACTTTCAAGAACTGCGTCTTGCTGCTTTGACGGATTTTTTTTTAAGTTGAAAAGCATGTTTTGACCCTTTGGGAGAACAGTGCCACTTGCAGACTATTCTGTAATGCATCCATGCTTTCAAAAATGTAAGCCTGCAGAATGTGCATCACCAGCAACACCTCAAGTCGATGGCACGCTGTATTGTTAGTAAGAAACACTATACATAAGAATGCATTACTTGTGTATATAAAGCAGGCCTGTTGTGAGAAATGAGAGTATAGTCTAGTTGCTGCACAAATGATCTACTCTGGACTGAGATTTGTTGTGTTGTCTGTGTGGCAGCCCGTGTGTTTCATGCTTATTATTAGCCAGTTATATTGCATGATTTAGCTCTCAGTGCTGCATCCTTTTGGCAGATTTCAATAGCAAGAATAGCAAGCTGTCCTGTCCATGCTCCGGATGAACAAATCCAAATGCTTCAGGACTAAATCAGGCACAGGAAGAAGAGGAAGGAGAGTGCAGTTCACCTGGGTTTGACAGAGCCTTAATTAGGCTGGATGGAGAAGAGAGAAGGGGTGAGGTATGGGCGGAGGGAATGAGTGCAACAGATGGAGGGAAGGGGAGTGAGGGCAGGGAGGCTGGAGAGGAGCTGAAGTCACAGAAACAAGATGCAGGCAGAGAGGAGGTAGGAGTGTACTGCGTGTTGTTCATCCACCTTGATAAATTCATCAGTTGGATGCCAGCACTGTGGATGCATAACGGAATGCATAGAGAGAGAGAGAGAGTGAGAGTGTGTGTGTGTGTGTGTGTGTGTGTGTGTTTCTCTTCTCATCCTAATGAAGGCTGCATGAGGTTCAGACCTGAATGTTGAATGCAACTCTGCCCTTCCCGCCCCACACACACATATTTACAGTGTATACTGTATATATACAGCATGTATAAAGTATGTACAGACATATATCCACATATACAGACATGTTTACAATATATATATATATATATATATATATATATATATACACTAAGGTGTTGCCTTGCCTAGTAGCGTAGTTTGTATACTGTATGTTTGTGCCTGGCCCCCAGTAGTGGCCCGTCACGTGATGCCATGAACCCCAAAAATACTTTTTTTTCCCATAGACTTACTGCACATTGTCTGTAAATTCTCACAAAAGGACTCGTTCCACTATCACTAATAGTGGCGAAGGTGTCTTGTGCGCCTGCACAGTGTCGATCATCCGGATAAATTCATAAGCAGTTTTGGCTAAATGAAGTGCCACTGAGCAACTCTCATAGGAACTAATGGGGTTCCGCCTGGAACGCTATATCCCGATCTACTATTACATCCATGGTTTGTGCTTAAGCGGTGTAAAAACTGTGTGATTTGCTGTGATATGTGTCTGTGTGGCTGCAGCCGCTGTGGAGTTCAAGGTGTATACAGTAGTTGATCCAACTAATTAGGCTTGGTCGGGATTCTTGGCGCCACTTTTTGGCGCACTCGGTCAGGACTGATTTGGCGTCATTTAGAAAAAGTAGGCTACGCTTAACTGACTTGCGGCACAAGAACGGGACAGTTAGGTTTAGGAAAGGATAGTGGGTGTGGGGTTAGAAACTGTACGAAGAATGGGACATGAACCTCGGTCTCCTGGGAAAAAGTCCTGTGTTGTTTAGTCTTGCATTGCTAGACCACAGCGCTGCAGAGGAAGGTTCGGCCCTTCCACACATGAACTGTCAGGTTTTTTAAAAATGTCTTTAAGCAAATCACAATCGTCTTGGGTGGCGCTAATCTACAGCTGCAAAGAAGGTCTGCTTGTTTTTGTGGAGCACTTGCACCCTGTTAAAGAAAACCTACAAACAATATTACAGTAAAGTGCTCATATTGTGCTTTTTGTCTTTTCCTCTTTCTTTTATTGTGTTATATATCTTTTTTTGTGCATGTAATTGGATTACAAAGTGAAAGAGCTCAAAGTCAGCCCCAAAGGGACTCACCATCTCCAACAGAAAACACAAACTCCAAACATTTCTATTGTAGTCCAGCCTTTACTTCTGTGCGTTACTTCATTACACACATTATAATGCTCGCCTAGCTGCTAGCATAGCACGCCCTCATACTCTGCAACTTACTAGCTACAGTAGCAGTGCTTACCTAGCTACTGCGCATGTGCGACTCTGAACAAAGATGGAACAGAACTGAGATGTCTCACTCTGTAGCTAAAACAGAGAGCTC
>NC_045741.1:31207737-31211628 GCF_008692095.1 Etheostoma spectabile
GTGAAAAGAGGAGCTGCAGCAATGTGCAGTACAACAAAAATATATGGAGTTTTTTGAAAATTAAACCATGCAAACCTATTCTGATACAACCTATTAAGACAATTATGAACCTAAAAATGAGCATAAAATGAGCACTTTTAAAGGAAGTTAACTGCTTACACAACACAATAACATAAGCTATAAATTAGCTGCATACATGGTTAAACGCAATTTTCCCTTACCATTGAATTAGTGTGTATTTTGTCCAAAGCAAATCCCCACCAATCGATCCAAAAACATAAATTCGGAAAGACACTAACCCACTGGAGCGTTTTCAGTCCTTATATTCAAACCAGAGAACGGGAATTTTAAACACATAAGTAACTTTGTAAAAACGGTCGTAGTTCGGGGATTTGAACGTAACGGCTGTGGTTTCAAACGTGCCGCTAACGTTGGAAAACGGCTGTCTGGTTATGTTTAGGCACCAACACTTTTTAGTTAAATTAGAAAAAAATTGTGGTTTGGGTCAAAATCCGACGCTGCTTCACTTGGTTGTTTTATTTTTATTTTCAAACGGGACAAGAACCCCTGTCTCCTGGTTGAAAGTCCTGTGTTTCTTTGACCTCTGGGAGCGAGGACTGTCTCGACTGAGTCCACATCGTCATTGTCCCAGCCCAGTCTCATGGCAGATCGTGAAATGGTCACGTTATTTAATCATTTGAATCGTGAACATGACACGTTAATGGCGTTAATTCCGTGTGGTGAGCACGAATTTGAAAGTAATGTATTTCAACGGAAAGCATATTTCGTGAACACAGAACGATTAAGGTATCTGATGAGGCGAAAGTCCACGCAAAAAGGTTGGTTGTGGTGGTGGATGGGTCTTTCAGGACTTTCACCCTTTCCTTTACGCGTTTAATTTCCCCGTTGTTGCGTCCCCCAGAGCAGGTTTGGAAATCTCGACCTCTACACGAAATAAACAACAAAATCGTGACCTGTACACAAATCACTATCTTAAAATAACGTGATCATTTCACGAACTAGCGTGAGACCGTGTTGCATTATCCACATGGTCATTTTGTCATTTAAAGATGGCAACAAATTGCAACATTGTCTTGCCATTCTTCACATATCTCAGATTCTGATGACATTAGAGCCCCTGGAATTTGGCACATCAGTCAATAATTAGCAGGAAATATGGAAATGCTGAAATGTACTGTATATACTTTGAAAGTATTGCCTAAGGGCTCCAAATCCACCCATTTTTCATTTCATTTGGGCCGGTAAAGACAAATGTGACAGCTGATTGTGCCTTTTGAATCTGTTGTTCACAGCATTGTCTGTACCCCTGTCTCGAGGAGTTTTGATGTTAGATCCCTAAAAATGGTTTCCCGCCAAGAGGTTCTTTTAGGGTACAAAAATGTCCCAATGGCAAAAAAAAACTATGCAAAGAAATTGTTTTAAATAAAATAAAACTGAAATTCTTTTTTGGGTTTGTAATAGCATATACTGTACATAAAATCTAAAAATAAACAAAGTCCTCCATCTGATTTCACACGTTTTGACCCCCGATATCATTTGTTCACTGCAGGAATGGAATTGAATCGGACAGAAAACTTGTGCTTCTTTGTCTTGATCACAGTTCCTGTTGCTGTTTGTTTTACAGCTGTATGTGGGCTGGCTTCCCTCCATCTCTGCTCACACTCAGCCGTCCTCTCCACATTGATAAATTGTCTGTAATTTCAGGGCTGAGCAAGTATGAAAACATATGGGTGGAGGGGGCTGCAATATTTTGGCAATGTGTATATACAGCATTTCCATCTAGCATTGAGTCAAGAGGACTACAGAACCCTGCAGGCTGGAACCAGACCCATGCTCAGATAGTCCCATGCAGGACCCTAATGGTGCTATTATTAGCCTGTTTAGAAAGTTTCTGTAGTATCAAGTCTATGGTGGCTACTTGTGGCCAAAACCCATAGTTAAGAAGGATGTAAGTCTGATAACAGTATATCAATGGGATCCTTTTTTATGATGTCTACACACAACATCAACAAATGTGGTCATGAAATGAATTAGCAAATAATTGTCAGTGGATCATTTTCAGATTAAAAATAAAAAAAAAACTGAGCTTGTGAGATGTTGTCTGGCTTTATGAGGCCTGGAGTTTTAAAGATTTTTTTTAGGGCTTTTTTTTCTTTATTAGAGCATCTGCAGCAAGACAGGAAATTGGAGAGAGAGAGAGACAGAGGGGAGGACATAGAGCTAGAGGTCACCCCAAAACCTGTAGTTTTAATTAAATTCTTAAAGCTCATTTTCTTCTTCTGGGACCATTTTCTTGGCCTTAAACCAAAGATCATCTGAGCATGCCGTTTCTCAACTCAGGGCCGCACGCACAAAAGAATTCCTGTACATCATTCCTCAGCAGAAACATCAGTTTTCATCATTTTCTCCTGTTAACATGAAAGAGAACAGAGAGCAGATGCCAGGCACTCTGTTTTTATTTAGCTTGTGCCACAGTTGTTTCCCCAATGAGATCAGATTACAGCAGGTTGCATTTCCTGCTGCAGCATCTTCAAAGAAAAGCATATTTCTTAATCAAGTTTTGTAACAACACAGACAACCGGTCCTTGCTATCATCCAATCTCATCTGTCCATAGTGTACACAAGGGTTATTTATAGGGAGTTTCTCTGTAAGTATGAACAGGGTGTTCTGTATGAAGAGAGCTTTGCTCTTAGTGATGAGTCCCTAAATCGACAAAGGTTGGATGAAATATCAACACATTCTCACTCCCATCGTGTAAAATACGCACGCTAGGTGCCTTTGGCGTTGTTATTGACGCTAAAAGTCTCCTCTAGCGTCATATAGCGTCACACGCTTGCTCGGGACTATCGGCGTCACTTTTGACGCAGTTAGGTTTAGTAACAGATCGCGGGTTGGTTTGCAAAAGGTACAATTCTGCGATGACGGACAAGAACTGGTTTGGGTTAGGAAACCTGGGTGAAAGTCCTGTGTTGTTTGACCCATCGACCAAAATCACGGGTTGGATGTATAACAGGGTTGTAGTACTCAAGTCTGGTCTTGGACTCAAGTCCGGACTAAAGACCGTTTTTCTACGTACTCGGACTTGTCTCGGTCTCAGCCACTGGTCTTGCCAAATATGGCATTTGGTCTTGACCGAGTCCAGGTGTCTTTATTATGTTGATAATAATATTGGAGGGAAAGTGAAACCCAAAATGATTGTCGTGATACTGTCGT
The DNA here is from genome assembly GCF_008692095.1 of Etheostoma spectabile. NCBI lineage: Eukaryota > Metazoa > Chordata > Actinopteri > Perciformes > Percidae > Etheostoma > Etheostoma spectabile. Next base: position 31,210,973 of record NC_045741.1, read on the forward strand.
GCATAAGATGTTTTTTCTGTCCTGGACTTGGTTTTGACATGAACTGGAACCTTTTTAGACTCTGTCTTGATTGGTCTTGGTCTTGGACTTGTCTTGGACTCAACTAAGGTGGTCTTGACTACAGCCCTGATGTATAATAAGTTTACATGCTATCTAGAGCTCAGTGTGGTTCCGGAAGTAAGAATCCCATTCATTTTCTCCGTAAGGATTTGGATTATTAGGGTTGGGTGATGCCTTCCAAGGTAGACCACGAGCTACGAGAGTGTGCTCCTGTATAAGTCGGTATAAAATCAACCTAGTATGTAGTATTTATGATGTCATGAAGCACTACACTACCCACCATCCTAAGCGTTACAGCCACGTTTGTCACTCCCCGACGGAAGTCAATGGCAGACTTGAGTCATGCATGCGTCACTTTGCACCAAATAGCATATAAGATGCTAACGAGAGACTTCTGTAATGTCAACACAGTAAAAATGGACTTACTAACGAAGATGGATCACTGCTGGCTCCAAGTTAGCATCAAACACAACATAGGCTGTCAGTTGAATGGCGTTTCGAGCTAACGTTGGCAATCAAACTATCATAGATAGCTAAAACCATCTTTTGTTATTGTTTGTAATGACAAAAGTTTATTATTTCATGGATTTCACAAA
>NC_045741.1:31211638-31216019 GCF_008692095.1 Etheostoma spectabile
TATGACACGTTATGCCATAAACTGTTAAAATCTGAGCATGTGCGACTCAAATCTGATGAGTGTGACAACGTTGATGGGTGAAACTTGCTGTTACCATAAAAACATTTATCGTACCCGCGAAACTGCAAATGGCCGTAGCGAACTGCTACCACTGAAGTCTCTGATCGTTTCTGTCTTTCTTTGCCCTTTTCAAAATGTTATTTTTGCGCTGAATCCAATGTTTTATGGTCACGATTAATCTCGCAGCTGGTTGGCCTTTTTCCAGGCTTAAAACTCTTTGTTTAAGCATTTAATGACATGTCAATGTAGATCTTGAATGGTGAAAATCACTTCTGGAAGCAGAGTTGTTCAAAAAAATGGGCCCTCACTGTTTAGCTCTATTGTCAAACCAAATGCATACACATGTACTGTATGTTCAAGACAATATTGAAAGGGCATTACATTTTACTTCATCTTATTTATTCTGTGGCAGTCAGTAAGTAAGTACATACAATCCTGGAGTTTTTAGTTTCTCAGAGGAGCGGGGAACTCATTTGATAGGTGTGGTCATGATTGGATGGGAGTGTTTGTCTCATGTCGTGGTATTGTTACTCGGCTGATTGACCTATCTACAGAACAGTCCAGCTCGTCTCCTTTCATTCCCTGGATGGAACAGGACCACAATAGCCGGGCCTTTCGGTGAGACTCTCTATTGTTTGCTGTTCAGCCAAAGTGTGGCCAGCCGGTGTTGTTTCATCACACCTCAGAGCCAGGGCAAGATCCTATCAGCACAGACAGAACTGTAATTTCCCCACTGTCACACAGGATGGTTGCTGGTATCGAAAGTGATCTCTGCAATGGGTATTTGGCCTGTGCAGTTTTTTGAGGATGTTCTGCTTGAATAACGTAATGTATTTGTAATTGAAACAGGATGTTTGGGTGGGACACAACCTGCTGATTATCTTTTTAGTGGCAGAGATGCATTTTACCAGAACACACTACTACAACAAGTACACCCTGTTTACACAGGCAGTTCAGCCCTGTGTGATCTAGTTGTATTTATATATAGAAGCATTCATCAATGATATGACTTGGCCATAAAAAGAAACATAGGTTAATTAATGTGACAGGCATGGCCGCGTCAACCTGTTAGGAGAAAATGAGCCTGACAATTAAAGTCTATATTTATACATGTGTATACATAGTACTGTGCAAAAGTCTAAGACAGGTGTGAGAAAATGCTGTAAACTAAAAAGACTTTCAAAAATATAAATAATGATTTTTGTCAATTTACAAAATGCAAAGTGAGCAAACAAAAGAAAAATCTAGTCAATTATTACCCATTGCCTTAAACCAGAATTAATTCTTATATCATCTGTGTTGTATAACTTTTATAAATGTAATTGATTGTGTTTTTTGCCTGCCTCTTGGCCAGGACTCCCTTGAAAAAGAGGTTTTTAACCTCAACGGGACTTTCCTGGTTAAATAAAGGGTAAATAAAAAAATATATATATATGTACACTTGCAAAAAGTCGGGCAACGTTGGGGATCGTAGACGCAGTGGTTGGCCAATGAAACAGAAATAAAAATTACTAATAAGAATCGGACAGCTTTCAACAGTGTGGGAAATACATGTTAGAGAGCCGTTCGAGGCATGCTCCAAACGGTATTTCGTTGCCTTGTACATGTCTAATGACAATAAAGTTATCTATCTATCTATCTATCTATCTATCTATTAGGCCATATTGCATCATATTATTGCATGTTTTTTCTTTACTAACAGAGGGATATGCATAAAATGGCAGGTGACCTAAATTACTGTAAAACAAAGTTGTTTTTAAAGTAAGAAGGCTATTATATATAATGTTCAATTGAAGAAATAAAATAAATGGGAGGTTGTCCGAGCAATAGGTGGAACTGGCATTTCCGAGGGCCTTCCTATTTGTTTTCAGACTGTCTTGCCAATCTAAATGAGATTCTTCCAGTTTGATTAAACACCCTTTACTTTCAAGTTTTTGCGAGGTTGTTTTAATTTGCGACTTATTCCAATGTGCTAGTTTCCTTTGCTCCAACATCTTCTTTTTGAGAGGAGCAACAGACTCTAGACTCTATCTGTAGGCAGGTCGTAGCACCATCTACAAATTTATCAATTTGGGGGGGACTAAAGTTAGCACAAGATTCCTCTGTTATATTAAGGAAAGGCATTGAATTAAATGCTGTTAGAGTATCTTCCTTAAATTTAGCTAAAGCACTGTCAGATTGGCATCTAGTGTAAAAGCTTCTGATCTGAAATTCTGCTTTGATCGTAATTGCCTTTTTTGGTTTGGCGCACAGCTACGCGGGCCAAAATATATTAGTGTATTTGGCCCGCGGGCCTTGAGTTTGACACATGTGTTATAGTGGGAAAAAGGTTACAATAACCATATTGTAACCTGTGATACTGGTTAGCCAGGTGTCAGGCTTTTGGGGCGTGCCCCTGGTACTCCAGCAGGCTTCCAGGAGGAGAGAGGGAGGCCAGGCTGGAGGTCGAGCCCATACCCAGGCCTCACAGACAGCTGATCTCTGTGGCTCGCACCCCCCTGGTTGCGGAGGTGTTAATATTTAGTTCACTCTTTGGTGTGACATTTGGTTTACAATTTTGTATTCCTTCTTCTATTATTATATGTATGCCTTTTTTACTAGATAAATGCTGGAATAATGTTACATATCACAAAATTGTTCCCATTTTCATGAGATTTCCATTTTGTCAGAAAGCACAGCCCACTCAAACTGCTTTAATGTTTCCATGAAATTAAACACACTTTGGAATAACATCAAAGACATTTGTTATCACCAGACGTGCTCACTAACTTGTAATATTTTAGTTATTCAAGATAGTTCCAGATGAATTTCAAGAAGCACATTTTTTCTCCAACATGAATATAACTGTGAAATAAATCCTACTTGATTATCTGTCCAGACAAAAACAAATGGCGTGAGCAGGGCTTCTTCATGGCAATGAGCGAATATTTTATCAAACACAGTCACTCCCTTCCGTTCCAATCTAGTGGCCGTGTCTGTCCTCTCTCTCGCTCCATTATAACTGGCCACTCCAACACCTATCTGCCTCCTGTTAGAGGGAGGCTCAATAAAAGCCCTATAAAAGACACTCCATACGCTTGCCTTTACAGCTTCCATATTGCTACCACTGGCTCGGTACTGCACAGTCATAAATATCAATCCTTATTTCATAACGAGTCATTGCAGATGGGTTGTGTCCCTTTGAGTGACTGGGTTATGCTTTACTTGGAATATTGCAATTGAGGAAAAATGAAGCGTCTAATGCAGCTAATAAGTCCATTGGTGGAGCACCAGAGTCATTAGAGCTAGGGTTGGGGACATATATGGACATCATATGGATATCATGATATAAGACAAGATATCATCTAAGATTTTGGATATTGTAATATTGTGATATGTGACATAAGTGGTGTTTTTTCCCCTGGTTTTAAAGGCTGCATTACAGTAAATAGTATGCACTTTTCTGAACTTACTAGACTGTTCTAGCTGCTATTATTATTTGCCTTTTCCCCACATTACTTATGATTATTTACCTAAAATCTAAGTGGGAAGATGTTTTGTTAAAGCAACATTTGTCAACCCCAGAATATCGCCGTAAAATTGATATTTGGTCAAGCATATTGTGATATCGGAATTGTTTGATACCTAATTAGAGCCCAGCATGATGTTGCATTACACCGGTTCATGTTTTCTGAAGACCTCATAGTAGGAGTCCCTCAACCAAGGCCTGGTAGAGTCAACACAATCATACTCAAATACTGGACGTCAAGCATGCGCTACATGCTCCAGCTGAATATACAATACATACTACACTAATACATTGTAATGTTTGATTACAGGAATTTCTGTTAAAATATCCTACATCCTACATATCCTATATGCTAAATCCTACTTTTGAATTCAGGTACATTTATTGAGCCAAAAAAGTCTACCGGTGGTCCCAGGGGCGCCGCCACCATAGCGGCACTTGGTGCTATAACGCTAAAGTATTATAGACCCGTAGCGAGGGAAAACGTCACTCCACGACCCTAACCACCTCGGTGAAACAAATCCCAAATCCAGTGTCTCTCTCCGCTGTGCCATGTTGTAAATTCATATGGATTCTGATTGGTTGCAAGTGTTTCTATCGTTAATTAAAATCACTGTGAAAGTCATTCCATTGAAATCCTTCTCCACTGTCGTTGATTGTTATTTTGACGATCATTTTTGGGGGCATTTTTAGGCCTTTATATACGGAGCCCCAGAGGTGACATGGTGTGAAGAAAAAAAACATGTACTGAGGACAAACACTAAACTCGAGATCTTGACTTTCATGGATAAAAAAAAAAAATATATATATATA
>NC_045741.1:31216029-31226172 GCF_008692095.1 Etheostoma spectabile
TATATATATATAAATAAAAAAACAAAACATGTAGCCTACTGGAGACGTGTCATGCTGGAAAAATATGGAACTACAACCTAATTTCAGTGGCTAACGTTTTTATTTTTTTATTTTTTCTTCCTTCATGTCAAAGTCAAGATCTCACAAATAAAACTCGAGATCTCGCAAAACAAAGTCAAGATCTTGCAAATTTTTTTCCCTCCATGTCCCCGCTGGGACGTATTTATAAGATAGGATAGCTGAGGACACAAAAGGGGGAGAGAGAGGGGGAATGATTTGGACGTGAACCTGCATTAAGGACAGAGCCTCTGTTAGAACTTACTTTAATACTGATTTTTCATTTTTATTTTTAATCATTATAGTTATCATTCTTAGTGTCTTAGTGTCCTCATGTAGGATTCTGTTGACCTGAGGCATTAATTCATTAATGCAATACAATGATCTTGTGATGCCTTTTCATGAGTCATGAGCAAGACTCTATGTTCTTACTCGGTGCACCATCCTGGTTGGCTGGGAGAAACCTGCAGCCTGATCAGGGACGCTGCTCGTCATTCGGAGTGCAGTGTGCTGGGAGAAGTCGGTCTATATAATGACGTCATACTAAATGCTGCGCATCATTCATTTAAAGGGCCGGGGTCATTTATATTTAATAGTTACTAACAACATTTTACTCAAATGTTAGAACGTTGTAACTTCGGCAAACAGCAAACTTGAACACAAACATGCTGTACGTTCATATACAAATAAGTGTATTGCCATTCAATAAATAACAAGTTGTGAATGTTGTAAATGTTGACGCAGCCACAACATCTACACAGGCAACAGCAGTGCATGCAAGTAATGCATGAGAGCTGCAAGGAGAGGAAGGGATGGGGGCCGTGTATGGATGCAGGCGACAGATGTGATCCGTTATTATGCTTTGTAATAATGCAGGAAAGTAGGGATACAGGAGACGAGCAGGATCTACCGATGCGCATTCACGCTGTAAGTTGATACTAGACAGCTGTCACTGTTGAGTTCATACACTTACCTGATAAACTGAGAATTCTATAAAGGCTTCAACCACTGATTTAATCACTCTAATGAATGTGTTTGTATGATATTTTACAAAACCATATGTACAGCTAGGCAGCTAGCAGATAGTGAGAAGATTTTTTTTACTGTGTGTTCAGGGGACAGGTAGCCAGCAGATAGTGAGGAGATGTTTGCTGTATGTGACAACAAATGTTGTAGCCGAAAACACGTGTGACATTGCTTAGAGCACCTTTAACTTCTCCCATGACACAAACTTAAAGCCGGCATACCTTAAGTAAGTGAGCTTGAGCTGAAGTTGTCGCTAGCTCCAAGGCTAAACCTATACAGTATGTGCTAAACCTGAACCCTTCACTTTACAAGACACTGGAACTTGGCCTGTGTTTTAAGGACTTGTAGAATGTATTTACCGACAGATGGACGCCATGGGTACGTAAGTACGTGGAGATACAACCCTGTAGGCCAGAACCTACACCGTAGCCTACATCGTAGCCTGACACCGTAGCATGACGATGTAGCTTGACACCGTAGCCTGAAGCCGTAGCCTGAAGCCGTTGCCTAAAGCCGTTGCCTAAAGCCATAGCCTAAAGCCCTAACCTAAAGCTGTAGCCTGAAGCCGTAGCCTGAAGCCGTAGCCTGAAACCGTAGCCTGACCCCGTAGCCTAAAGCCGTGGCCTGAAGCCATAGCCTGAATCCGTAGCCTGACGCCGTAGCCTGACGCCGTAGCCTGAAGCCGTAGCCTGGCTCTGTAGCCTGATTTGAACCTCTCAAACAATGTAACTACATGTTAGGATAGGAGACAATAATGTTTTTTTTTAACATTTCTTTAAACCAATGCAAGCACCAAAATGACAAGTATTGAGAATACAAATATCAATTAATAATTTGGGGATTTATTTTACATATTAGTATTATTTATTTACTAAGTTTTGTTAATTGGGGTTTGCTCAAACATAACATACATTGCATTTTGTTCATCAAATTGTGAGAAATTACAGGAAAATGCATAGATTTCTGTCAGAAAATGTAACAGACTTATTGCCTTTACTGTACGTGGACCGGTCATGCTTACCGGCGTGCGAAGTCCCCACCCCCACCCTGCCCCCCAAAGGGCCATTCTGATCCCAAAAATGAAAAACCTTCGCCGCCTTGACACACAAAGGCAGGTAGACGGAAATAAGCATCGGTTGTTGACATGGGGCCAGTTTTGCTCATCGGACCGATGTTGAAAAAGTAAAATTTTTTGGGCTGATACCAAATTTGATTGCCTATATATAGTGAATCCATAAATGCAATGAATTTACAACACGGCACTTAGAATGTCGCCCTCATTCTTGATACCTGCAACGCTCTTATTGGTTCAACGGTTTCTAACCAGTAACCAATGAGCATAACACCGGATGTCTTTGGCTGTAAGATTTATATTCATCAGTGATGGTCCAATACAGCTGATGTGTACAAGGTCATAAGGTGGGTTTTCACACGATGGAAGTCTCATGCCCTTTTGATATTATGTGAAAAATAAAATAGGCTTTCGCCCTCATTTTTCATGTCAGCAGTTTGCTAATACATGGTGCAGCGTTTTCCCGATGCTCAGCACCAGTTGAGGGCTTCAGCTGGAGGACAGAGCAGGTCTGCTTATTCATGAAGAGATGTGGCTGTGGCCCCTGGGGGCCTGCTGGAACAGCAGGCATTATCAGTGGTAAATGGATCTGAAAAGGCTTTGGCCAAGACAGGCTCACCGCTGCCTGATTTATGGCTGGCGATGCAACAAACAGTTAGCCATGTTACCGGCAGGGATATAAGCACTTTCATGGCCACAGTTCAAGTTTATTTCAGCTATAAATTCTGAGAGATATGGAACAAAAAGAGCAATTGAATTTATGACACAGGGGATGTTGTTTGTAAGCTGCCAGGAAGAAGCTGTGTTTTAATACCCTGTGGACAAGGATGAACGGTCATTGTGCTCTCTTATCTCGGTTTTTTGTCCAGCACAGCATCAAAATAAATATTCTTAGCCGACAATACAGCAAAAAACTAAAAGATCTTGGTGTCCAAAGAATAAAAGGTATTCTCACTCTCATCTTACCTATATCGCAGGTGTCCAACACGAGTGTTTCAAAACAGATATCAATACAAAAGGTATGTCAAAATGCAAGTTTGTGAGAACAAGTTATTCTCTATTATCCCTATTCATCAATTCATTCACTCATCGGCCCACTACCAGCTTCTTTGAGGCCATTATACATTTTAAACTTCACACACAATGGACTGTACCAGCATCAAAAACTCACCTCCTGACTACAACATTGTAATGAGCTGGTGTCCTTTGTGCGCCAAATCTATCAATCTCCTACTGAATTTTAAAAGAATTTATATGACCCTTTTTTTTTTTTTTTTTTTACAAAATGTGTTCAGTTTCAACCCTCATGTTGTCCTCTGGTCAAATTGACCCGTTTTCCTATATCAACGTTCGTTTTAATTACCCAAAATAACATGATTGATTCCACACAACGCTCTTTGGCAAGTACAAATCTCTACTTTCATTCATTTTGAGGTGTCTTATTCAATTTTATAGCATGTGAAAAAAAATATTGTTGTTAAGTGTTTTTTTTTAAAATAGTATTGAGTAAAAGTTGACATATTCCAGTCTGTGATTATCAATCAACATCCATTCCTTTAATTTTAGTCTAAATAATTCCTAATTTCTGCTTTTCTAACTCAAACATTAGGTATAATTTTTTTATACAGGTTTGGTGTAGTAGAGGTTTATTGAACATAAATTCCAAAAATAACTTAAAATAAAGTTAATAAGTTAGTGTTATGTAGTGTTAAAAACATAAAAAAGTGACAAACATTGAAAAAAAGCAACAAAAGTGTTGAAAAAAGGGACAAAAAGCATAAGACAAAGTTAAAAACATCGATAAAAAGCGTCAAAAGTTTTGATTTTCAATTTTGACGGGAAGACAACACAAGGGTTAATACAAAGATAGCCAAACATGGCTGAACACCAGTGTACCAGACTCTAGCTACCAGGCCTGCCAGCAGATACTGCTCTGTTGGGTAAGACTCGACAACGTGGGCTGTGTTAACACTGACAAGGACTGGTGAAGAAATGGGGGGGGGGGGGGGGGGGGGGGGGGGGGGGGGGCTTTAATCCATCCACTGCTAACCGTTGGCGGAGTTTGTGACTGTTAAATCCCGACCTTTCTACATTCCACGCAAATTCACAGCTGTGTTTACATCACTCCAAGTGCTAATGCTACCATTGCGTTAGCTGAACTTCACAGAGCCTGTTATGTGTGTGCACTAAATGTTGCCTGTTTCGTATGTTGTTTTTATATAATCTTGTTTTTATATATTGCAAATATGTAACACCATTTGAGCCACGGTGAAACGTTGTTTCGTGTACAATATATAGTTGAAATGACAATAAAACACACTTGAGTTGAATGCCTCACTTTCTATACTCGCTGTCTATGTATGGAAACAGTAGGCGTGGCTTGGGAGTGGACTCTGAGCAGCGAAGCAAGTGCATTGATTTCATCCGCATGAACCAAAAACACATTTTCTGGCTTTTCTCGGCCTGGAAGGCACCCATTTTGAAAGTATTTTCACATTTCTACTACATAAGTGACCCAATTTAAAGATATATTCATCTTTCCCAATATCCCTTTAAGCCTCCAAAAGCCCTTTTCTGTTGTTTTCACTCCCAGTATATACAGGGCTATGATATGAAACTGTCTTGGCACTGCATGGAATATTGAACAGACATTTATGGATGCCAAAGGATGAAGCTTTGCTGATCCTCAGACCTTTCCTATAGCGCCACTTTCAGGTTCACATTTGTGGTTTTTAATCAAATATCTCAACAGCCGTTGAAAGGATGAATTGTAATACAGCATTGGGCCAAATATAAGTTGATATTCTTTCTGGAAAATAATACAGTATATAATTTGTAAAATAAATCTGAATAAGATTATGACCAGAGTAATCTTTCAATTGCCATGAATGTTTCGTGTAATTGACCAACTGCTCAAAAGGCAGAGCAGGATACCCAGGGCTCGGTTTACACCTATCACAATTTCTAGCCATAGGGGGACCATAGGCATATTAATGTTATAAAATCTCGTAAAGTGCAATTTTCCTGCCATGGGACCTTAAACCCAAGAGCGCCATATAGTGAGCTCAAAAACAAAAGTTCACCAAGCTTCATGAGGCTTTACTGTAGTTTTTAAAGGCTCATGTAACATGCTGAGCTACTAGGAAACACCTCCAAATTGTCTTTGCTGTGTTTTCTGTTTGGAAATAGTGTCTCATGGAAGCTGTCCCAACAGGCCTGGTGTGAAAATGTGTTGTATCTTCAACAATGTTGCATTGCCCAATTTTAATAATCAAATATCAGCCGGACTAATGGCATTCACATCACATTCAGCTGTGCTTTGGGTTTATTGTTAATAAGTACATGGAAGTCCAATTAAACGATACACTAAGAAGGTGAACATGGTCAACATTTCAGCATCATCTAATTAATATTGTAGGCATGCTCACATTAGCATTTAGCTGAAAGATCTGTAATCTGAACCACTAGTGCAGTGCACGTTGAAGATGTGTGTGTTTGGAACAGACGTTTACTTGGCTTGTAGTAGTGCTGCTTGTTATTCATCAAAACCAAGTTGTAACCCAAAATGACTTACAGAAGGACCCCAAACCACTTCATATGCAACTCATATGCAAACACAGCGTAGCCTACTACTGACTGTGTTCTACATCAGAGGAAAACATTGTACAATTATAAACAGGCATTTATTGAATGGCCGTGATTGCTTGTGGGGCCTGCAGTGCCTCCGGAACGCAGGGCAGACGTGCCCAGTGGAAAATAGGGGTAAGACTACTGATTTATGTGGATGACATCTGGGAATTCCTGCTTGGGTGCAAAGAGGTAAACAGACCAATTGTATTCAATACCATCTCCAAAGAAAATTAACCTAATGGGCGCTTTTCAAGACATCTGTAGCTGTGTTTAGTGAGGAACCTGTACAAACAGAACTACTAATTTCACACTTTAAAAGGTACAGTAGGTAAGCCTTATAAAACTAACTTTCTGTCATTTTTGCTGAAACTGACCCTATGTTTCATTTCATATATTTATTATACAGGAAAGTTAGAAAAAGTAACATTACATTACAATACAAAAATGGGCCTGACTTAGTTTAAAAACTGGTTTTCAGCAGGTTCCTGTTCTGCACAAACACAAAACATGGGTACAGCACGTCAAGACAGACATTAATACAAGACATCGATATAGAAAAATAAATTTTGACAACTGAAATCAATACAGTTACATAAGGACAAAGACATTTATACAAGACATCCGCTGGGCTAAATAAATACAGACAGTGCAAACAAGGCTTGGATAACACAAACAAATTAATGAATGCGTGCAAGTGTAACTGTTAAGAAGAAGCTGTTTGCATGCCTTTTTGAAATATGTGATGGATGATAGTGTTCTGATGTGATAAGGAATGTCATTCCAAATCTTGGTATATGTATAAAAAGTTGTTTTTGTATGGGGGAACTGGGATAAGTGCCTGTGAGACCGACCTAGTGAGGCGACCTGGTCTCACGTGTGTCGTAAAATGTGCAACAAGTGCTGGTAAGGCGGTATTTTGAATCTAAAAATAAAATGCAATTGCGTGGCTGTTTCTAAAGTTTTCATAAGTCAGAGCCTTAGAGCGTTCGAGTGAAATACAATGGTGAGACCACTTTGGAAGGTTACTGTGAATCTTGAGAGCTCGATGGTAGAGTCGTGCTATTGGTTCAGTGATTTCCTTCGTGGTAAGTGACCAAATAGGAAGACAGTAGGACATGTTCAAGTACAACTACATGAAGCGGGTCCTGGATCTTCCCAATCCTACCTACGGCACCTTTAAATGATCGGTTACTCAAATCAGCAGGGGTCTCGGCCCTTAATGCGTCAACTTTTGCATAATTCAGTGTGTCTGATGAGGGAACACTGAATATTCTGTTTCAGGAGTTGTTGAGTCTGGTTGAGTGCTTTTCTAACCTCCCCTGTGGAGAAGCAGTAGATCAATGAAAGCGATTGCAGCAGGCAGGATAAGGGAAGTGTCAGGGTGTGAATCAGCACCACACACACACACACACACACACACACACACACACACACACACACACACACACACACACACACACACACACACACACACACACACACACACACACACCCTTATCACTCATTATGGGCCACAGACTGTAATCAGTTCCTGACATTTATTGGCCGCTGCTTAGTCTGCTGGACAGGATCACATTTCTACTCAAATTTCCAGTATCCCCGCGGTGTTTCCTCCACATTACACATGGAATTAAATTGTTTGATTAGTTTCCTTTCACCCTACTCGGTGTATCAGGGATCAGCTGCAGCCAGCTGGGTCTCCTCTGATGAGAAGCCGTCTGGTCCAAACTGCTGTGTGTTCCGCATGAGCACATTGCAGTGTCCCAACTGTGACCTCTGCCATCATCAATACATGTATATCGAGTATCCCTACAGTATTTTTGTATTCCCAGGTAGCTGCATGTGTTAAGATGCCAGGATATATAAATATCTATTTAAATCTACATGTTAACTTAAGATTATGTTTTTATCATGCATTTTCTTTGATTTTGGCTTTGTCTACACACACACATACATACATACATACATACATACATACATACATACATACATACATACACACACAGGAAGACTCAGACAGACAGGTCAGAGAGAGAGAGACATGCTCAGTGACCACCAACTGGCTGTAGGGACAGGAAGACTCAGACAGACAGGTCAGAAAGAGAGAGAGAGAGACAGACTCAGTGTCCACCAACTGGCTGGAGAGACAGGAAGACAAGAAGACTCAGACAGACAGGTCAGAGTGAGAGAGACATGCTTAGTGACCACCAACTGGCTGCAGAGACAGGAAGACAAGAAGACTGAGACAGACAGGTCAGAGTAGAGACATGCTCAGTGACCACCAACTGGCTGGAGAGACAGGAAGACAGGAAGACTCAGACAGACAGGTCAGAGAGAGAGACGATCAGTGACCACCAACTGGCTGTAGAGACAGGAAGACTCAGACAGACAGGTCAGAGTGAGAGAGACATGCTCAGTGACCACCAACTGGCTGTAGAGACAGGAAGACAAGAAGACTGAGACAGACAGGTCAGAGTAGAGACATGCTCAGTGACCACCAACTGGCTGGAGAGACAGGAAGACTCAGACAGACAGGTCAGAGTGAGAGAGACATGCTTAGTGACCACCAACTGGCTGCAGAGACAGGAAGACTCAGACAGATAGGTCAGAGTAGAGACACGCTCAGTGACTACCAACTGGCTGTAGAGACAGACAGGAAGACTCAGACAGACAGGTCAGAGAGAGAGAGACATGCTTAGTGACCACCAACTGGCTGTAGAGACAGCAAGACAAGAAGACTCAGATAGACAGGTCAGAGAGAGAGAGAGAGAAAGACATGCTCAGTGACCACCAACTGGCTGTAGGGACAGGAAGACTCAGACAGACAGGTCAGAGAGAGAGAGAGAGAGACAGACTCAGTGTCCACCAACTGGCTGGAGAGACAGGAAGACAGGAAGACTCAGAAAGACAGGTCAGAGTGAGAGAGACATGCTTAGTGACCACCAACTGGCTACAGAGACAGGAAGACTCAGACAGACAGGTCAGAGTGAGAGAGACATGCTCAGTGACCAACATCTGGCTGTAGAGACAGGAAGACAAGAAGACTGAGACAGACAGGTCAGAGTAGAGACATGCTCAGTGACCACAAACTGGCTGGAGAGACAGGAAGACAGGAAGACTCAGACAGACAGGTCAGAGTGAGAGAGACATGCTTAGTGACCACCAACTGGCTGCAGAGACAGGAAGACTCAGACAGATAGGTCAGAGTAGAGACACGCTCAGTGACCACAAACTGGCTGTAGAGACAGGAAGACTGAGACAGACAGGTCAGAGTAGAAACACGCTCAGTGACCACCAACTGGCTGTAGAGACAGGGAGACAGGGAGACTCAGACAGACATGGCTGCCCAGAGAGAAGCGTACATGTGCTCACTTCTTAACAGGGGAGGTAGAAACAGAGATACACTTCCTCCTCCACTATGAAAACTCCTCTCCACTAAGAGATTTACACATTAAAAAAAATGGCCAAGAAAAAGTCAACTTCCCAATGGTAACACCAGAAAAGAAGCTGAATGTTTTTCTAGAACAATAGATCCACTGGCAGCTAAATTTGCGTCTGCCTACAGGATCCTAAAATTACAGATTGGTTTACTATCGTACTGCAATTATGTTGTATAAAACTGTAAAGTATTATATTGTGTAATGTAATTGTTTTGTAATGTATTGTGTTGTATAGCAGTCATACAGCATAGAACCAATGTATATGAAATTTCTGTAAATTTGACATGTGTTCTTTGTTCATGCCAATGAAACAAATTGAATTGAATTAATTTGATAGAGACAGAGAGATAGACAGAGAGAGAGAGAAACTGAAAGAAAGAGAGACAAAGGTTAGTGTTGTCAGACTGAAATTATGAAATTTGATCGTGGCTGTCGAACAATGTTGAAAAGCAGTCAATACTAAGCTCATAAAGTGAAACTCTCATGCCATGGGGCCTTTAAACACAACAGATACACCTGTTATCCTCACTGTATTGGGCATTTACAGTAGAACATGTCTATCATTCTCCACACTTCGGTTTATTTTAATCTACTGTACATGTATCGTATGTATTGGGAAAATTGTGAAAAGTCTTTCCATAAAAAAAAAAAAATCTAAAGCTGTTGGACTGTTAAAAGCATCCACCTTAAGCCTACCTTCAGCCAATTTTAAACAATGAATGTCATCTCTCTGACTGAACTTCATCTTTCAAAAGGAATTATATCTCATGTTGGAAATACTATGGTGGTATCTGTGCTACTGGTCCATTACTGTTGTAAGCATGGATGATGAGGAACACTGGAAGCTTCATATCTATACATATATACACAGTACAGGCCAAAAGTTTGGTTACACCTTCTCATTCAATGCGTTTCCTT
>NC_045741.1:31226182-31226515 GCF_008692095.1 Etheostoma spectabile
ACTATTTACATTGCAGATTCTCACTGAAGGCATCAAAACTATGAATGAACAAATATGGAATTAGGTACTTACCAAAAAAGTGTAAAATAACTCTTAAATAGGTCTTATAGTTTAGATTCTCAAAGTAGCCACCCTTTGCTTTTTTGATAGCGCTGCAAACCCTTGGTGTTCTCTCAGTGAGCTTCATGAGGTAGTCACCTGAAATGGTTTTCCCTTCACAGGTGGGCCTTGTCAGGGTTAATTAGTGGAATTTCTTGCCTTATTAATGGAGAAGACAGGTTGATACACAGCCGACAGCCCTATTGGACAACTGTTAGAATTCATATCATGGCA
>NC_045741.1:31226537-31226898 GCF_008692095.1 Etheostoma spectabile
GTAAAGAGAAACGAGTGGCCATCATTACTTTAAGAAATGAAGGTCAGTCGGTCTGGAAAATTGCAAAAATAAACGCATTGAATGCGTAACCCAACTTTTGGCCTGTACTATACAGTATATATATATATATATATATATATATATATATATTTGTTTTTTACAAATCCGCCACAAATGTGAAATGTTAATGCTTACTGCAGCAATAGAACATCTCAGCATAATGCAATACAGCCTGCTTTACTTATTAATACATCAGTGTAATATTCAACTTTATTTATAGAGCGCCAAATCACAAAAAACTGTTACCTCATTGCGCTTTTCATAAAAGAGCAGGTCTAGACCGTACTCTGTGATGTTATTT
>NC_045741.1:31226908-31231057 GCF_008692095.1 Etheostoma spectabile
AACAGTTCCCACCAAGAGCAAGCACTAGGCCACAGAGGCAAGGAAAAACTTCCTTCCTAATATTAATTATACAATAAATATTCTGTATATTCATTGAAATGTCACTTGCTAGACGTAGAAACACTGACTGCATCAGGTCCATATATAGCTATGTGTACAACACAAAACACAAGGTAGCGTTAGGTTTGATGTGCGTTGGATAAAAGCAGGTGGCAGGTCATGAGACTGACGGCGGGACCGTGGCTGCTCACAGCTCAATCCTTGAATCGTCTTAAGAGGAAGCTGACAGTTTTTGTGAGCCTGTTCCTGACTGATAGCGCACTATAGAGCTCTGAAAGCCTTGTACAGAAGCGGGCACAAATGTCTCCATGCTCCTGCCAAACACTATGTTCCTGCAAGCTGACAGCTCCCCCCCCCCCCAGAACAGAGACACCCTGAACGCATCGCGATACAAAAGAAACTCCCGGCAGAGCTCACTTCTGTCATTTCTTCCTGCCAGTTCTCTGTAAATCTTCACCCGGTGCAGTGGTGGAATGTAACTAAGTACATTTACTTAAATAATGTACTTAAGTACAAATGATGCTTTAGTTACTTGTTCCTTTACACTAAGATTTCTGCACACAAAACATGTAGTTTGTAAAATCTTTTTATTATAAAGTAAACTAGTCAACTATATATATATTTACAGTTTATATACTGTACATACACAGTATATATATATATATATATATATATATATATATATATATTAATATACTATATACTGCCTACAAGTCCAGCATAAATGACTAGACCATTAAACCCAACGGTTTTGATCCTTTACACTTTCTAAAATGGGAGCATTTTTCAGCATTGATGCATTTATTTTTAATGCTTTAAGTACATTTTCCTGATAATACTTAAAGACTATTAAGTAACATTTTCAATTCAGGACTTTTACGTGTATTTTAACTATGTCTTATTAGTACTTTTACTTAAGTAAATTATCTGACTACTATTTCCACCGCTGCCTTTACCTGATTATATTCATTTATTTATTATTTTTGGTGATTTGCCAGATCTTTCTGGAAACAATATTCTGTTTCTTGTGTTTCTTCTTGCAGTGGGATTGCCATGGCATCATACCAAGTAAAGTTAAAACATAATGTGGGGTTAGAAAAATAATTAAGCTTCCTTTAAATTGCAAGTTTGAATATTTTTATGGCTTACACACACAGTATATATTAGTTTGAGCCCCTGATGTCATGAAAGAGAGTGTGTGTGTGCAATATTGTTACGTGTGAAACTAAAGTTAAACCCAAGTGCAGACACAAACACAGAGCCAAATGACAGTTTAAACGGGTTTATTCCAAAGTTTGGGAATGCAACAGGGAAAAGTAAAGTCCAATTGGATATCCAGGGAACAGAGCGGGAGCGGTCCCGTGTTTCCAAGTGTCCGTGTCCGAGATCCAGGCCAGAGATCCATAGTAGAGAGCAGGAATGGTGGAAGGAAGGAATGAGGTGGAAGGCAGGAGAGGAGTGGCAGCAGGAGTCAGGGTCACAAAACTGTGGCAGAAACCGACCAATCAGGGCGAGCGAGAAACCAAAAAACCATAACTACGACAGGTCACCTGGACTATGATCTGACGAAGAGAGGTATGCTGACCGGGTATTTGAAGCAGAGGTGATTAGTGGAGATGAGCTGCAGCTGGAACCTGACTCCCACACGCCAGGCTTCACTCCTGTAATTAAGGACTGACGGGGGAGGGGGAGGTGGAGGGGGAGAGCAGAGACAGAGACAGAGCGCTACCTAGCAGCAGCCATAACAGCAGCAGGCCTAAAAAAGATAACGCCTCTTTTATCCGTTTTGTTGTCTTCGCTTTCGGGACCCTCTCGTATCCCTTCGGTCAAATTGACCTTGACTTATTTGGGGTTTTAAAAACAATTCTGAATTTGTTTTTTACTTCATAATCTATTAACAAATATTGTCTTTATCTCAATTTCAAACAACTGAGATATCATATATGTTTAGGGAATGCAATCAGTCTCTACTAGCACACAATTAAAAATGGAAGTGTGATTTTTTTTGTCATAATTCATGTTAAAAATCCACTATGGAAAAAACATGGTCGTGGTCATATCCAGAATCATTTTCTGCATTGAGTCAGGAATACATGTTTATCGCAGAAAGTAAGGTAAGGCCATTGACTTTAAGGTAGAAAAAATGTATATTTGTACCACTTTTCTTCTTGTAAAAATTTGAAATGGGTCAATTTGACCTGAATACCATACAAGGGTTAAGAAAACAGTTCAAATAAACCATTGCAATAATAATTCTATTTTATAAAATAAAATAAAACTTAGGGCTGAAAATAATGATTATCTTCATTGCCAATTAATCCTTCAATTTATTTTCTTGATTAATTGATTAATTTGTTCTCTAGAATATCAGAAAAAAAAAATTGAATGGCTGAATCACAAATAGGGCTGGGAAATATATATCGATGTTATATCACTATCGTGATATGAGACTAGATATCATCTTAGATCTTAGATTTTGGATATATGTGTTGTTTTACATGCTGCATTCCAGTAAAGTGATGTCATTTTCTGATCTTACCAGGCTGTTCTAGCTTTTCTACTATTTACCTTTATCCACTAAGTCATTAAATCATTTCTGGTGATTATTTATCAAAAATCTCATTGTGTAAACAACATTTTGTAAAAGCACCGATAGTCAACCATACATATATATACATATACATATACATATATCATCGCAATATTGACACTGAGTTATTCCGTCAAGAATATCGTGATGTTTGATTTTCTCTATGTCGCCTAGCCCTAATCACAAATCTGAATCAGAATATTCCTCCCCTCAGGGGAAAATTGTTACGTTTTGTTAAGTGTATAACCACAATATAACATTCCAAGAATAACAAAATTAAAAACATCTTTACTTTTTTCAAATGGTTGGAGATTAATTTAATAGTTGACATCTAATAGATTTATCTTTGCTATTTTAATATGTGTTTTATTTTGAAAATGACCACTAAACGACCATTTCGTTGTCATTAGACATGACCCAAATCATGTCAGATTTAAAACACAAACATTCACTTTGCAAATTCTTTGTTTTTTATTTAGGCTTTTCTGCCTTGGCAGGACAGCTAAGTGAGAAAGGGGAGAAGACATGCAGAAAAAAAAAAGAAATTGTCGAAAGTCAGACTTGAACCCTGGACCTCTGCATCAAGGCATACACCTCTAAGTATACATGCGCCTACTCTACCCACTGTTCCAACCCGGCCACACTCATTTTTCTTTTGTTTACAGCAGTTTAGTTCAAGTTTAGGTTGCACACACTCTGACACATTTAATTATCACAGCCTTGGCATAGCCTCACTTATGCTGCATTTTTTATTTTGACAGGAATTGTGCATCTCTAACACGATGATAAAATTACATTTTAAACGACAATCAAATTTGTCATCAACCATGCGCACGCGACAGAAATTACAATTTGACTACATTATTTGAGTTTAAAGAGCCCCTATTATGCTTTTTTTGGATCATTTTTGTGTATCTAATAGATGCATAAAGTACAAAAAAAATCCCATTTCACTCACAGATTGAGCTTTCTCTCTTCCAGACAGCACTTTTCTTTAACTTGCATTGCAGCTCTTTAAAACCTATTTTATACTGTCTATGCTTAAAACTTCAAAAAGATAGTAGCGTTTGTGACGCAGCCGGCTCGGGAAATAAAATTAAAATCAAAGTCATGAAAAAATAAATGTAAAATCGTAGGGAACTACTAGAACTGTTTGGTTGTTGTAAATTATAGAGTGTGGTCTAGACCTATACTATCTGTAAAGTGTCTTGAGAGAACTCTGAATTGATACTATAAATAAAAATTTTAAAATTGAAATTGGAAATTGAACAAGGTGAATCAAGATCGCGATTTCATAACGATTGATAGTGAAGGCCTAAAAACCACTTGAAATTAATGGAAATACCTGTTTTTATATTCATTTTAATATCATGCATCATCATGAACTACAGTGTCTGATTGCACCATAATGGTTTCAATCTTCTACATTTCTACAGTTTATATTAAGTTATGCTGTCTCTGTGCTCTCACACTGCCTGACGAGTCCTTCTGAACACCAC
>NC_045741.1:31231067-31234449 GCF_008692095.1 Etheostoma spectabile
GCAGAGTGCTGCAGTCAGGCGGTTGGTGCTGACTCCACAGGTGGGCTGTTGGTAGCCAGCACATAACAAAAGGGGACCTGTGTTTGGGAGAGCGCCCCCTTTGAGGAAAGCACAGAGAAGCCAAATCCATCAGCCAAGAGCAGATTGCATTGGATCAGGTTCAGAATGACTGTCACTGTGAAGAAATCGCACTGTTGCAGCAGGAAATGGACACAACGAAACTAGAGTACACTTCAAAATTACAATGTAGAAAATGAAAGAGGCTGACCCCAAAAATACCATACAAATAGAGAGGACACCACCAATCACCAATTTCACAAATGGCGCGTATGGTTTTATTCAAGGTGCCCAAACAGACGTTAAAGCAAATGCACATATTTAGATTCAGTGTTTCTCACCGAAACACAATGTGTGTGTCCTTGAGGTAAATATACCAAGACACAAACAGCGCTGTCCATGGTTCTGAAACAACAGTGACTGACACGTGTAGTTCGGCGATGTAATTTACGCGACGTAATTAGCCATGTGGACCGCTGGAAGAGAGAAAAGGAGAGTTTGTCTCTGCAAGCAGCTGAGTTACAAGAATTTGCCAGATTTCAAGATCTGTGGCAAACTATAACATAAACAGTGAGACATTCAGACAGCGTTCATTTGTAGCTTGTTTGAAGGAACTATAAAACAGCAGCAGTGGATGAGAGACCAACAGAGCAGATTGAAATATCCAATTTCTATCCTTTTGCATGTTGAACAGGTGTATTGGCTGTTTATTATTGCACTTACTAGTTTTCACTTACTAGTACTGCTATAACATGAGTCATGTTCACTTCACCGCGGCCCTGCTCGCTGACTATTGCCAGTGTGTGTGTGTGAGTGTGTGGAGCGTGGACATCGGGATGCCGTCCATTTTCCAAAAGGCAAAGCCTGTGTGCCAAATGAATTATGCTTAAATCAGCATGATCTAAATGGGACAAACAAATTCATTCCTGGTTGCACAAAATGTAACCAGCCGATCTGCCGTTCATAATGGCTTGACACAACATTGTTAGAATGCATATACTGTAGAAAGTGTTGATATTTACATTTTATCCCTTGCGTTGCCCTCCCGGGTCAAAAACGGACACACATTTGAAATTTCCGTCCCTTTTTCAGACTTTTTTTTAACCCGTTTTACACAACTTTTTTAGAATTCTTGGTCAATATACCCAATTATACCCAATATTTGAGTAAAAAAAAGCAGAAATTATAAATTATTATGAGTAATAGTTAAGATCAGAGGAAGGTAAAAGGAGTTTAGTCAGAAATGGAAGTGATCAACTTTACTTTGAAAGAGCGTTGTATGGAATGCAATCCACTTTTTGGTTACAAACATTTTTTAATTTGACCCAAGGACAACAGGAGAGTTAAATATAACCTTTCCCAGTGCCTGCAGGCGATAATAGCGTTAACTACTGAAACAGCCCAAACCTGATTTCATCTGACGTTATCAACTTATCTCAACAGTTTAACCCCTATGCACAGTTCCATTATGTTTTACAGTGGACATTTGTAGTTAACTGAGAAGGAAAACCTTTTGTTCATACCGCATTTTAACTTTCTAATTCCCTTTGTATTGTCAGTTTGCTCTTTATTCTGCACGGCTTTCTTAATCTCCAAAACAGTCTAATTAAGCCTAACAAGTATATCTTGTATGTACAAGATACTATCTCATTTGTGGGAGATAAACTTTTGCCAAAATTGCCTGTTCCCCCCCCCCCCCCCCCCACCTTTCCTTTCCCAACTTCCATAGATGACGGATAGAACACGTAGCTGTCATGAGAGCCACTGAGTGCGGTGACATTTGTGGTCCCTACAGTACCCCAGCTCACCTAAACCATCAGCGCTAAACAAAGAGCTTTGATACAATCATTTTTTTTATTCATTTTTTATATGTCAAAACCTGCAGCTTTTCAGATGTCGACGGTCTGACAGGCGGCTTGCTCGGCGGATCTTCATCTCTAAGCGTTTCAGCACATGGAAGTGTGGGCGGCCGTGTTGTTGAATACTGATCAATCTCTGTTGCTTTTCTGTCCAGATTTGTTGCTAATTAACGTTTAACTCTGCTCGCATGAACAAGAGACTCGCTAATAAACTCCCTGCAGATTTATTTGCACCGCGCTGAAGTAGATCACACAGTACACTGTGTGTTTTCAATCAAAGTACATGCAAGTCATTTCATCAGCATTCAAATGGAGGACAGGAGAAGGCAAACAATGCTTTGTTGTGGATGTAAGACGGACTAATTGGTAATTTCATATTCCATAATAGCCTTTATTTCGGTCTTGTCTCTACAGTCACAGTGATGGTTCTGTTTGTTGAGGTGTTATGTGTTAAAAGCAGTGATCACGTCATTCCTAAAATGAAATGCTGTGTGAGATGACAGTCAGACAGTGACGTTCCAACACATTCTCACTCCCATCTCGTAAATATAGATGTTAAAAAAAAAATGTTATTGGAGACCTTAAGCGTCATATAACAAGCGCTTGGTCAGGACTATTTCTGTCCCTTTTGACGTCCCTTTTTAGGTTAAGGATAAGCTCGTGGGTGGGCTTATGGTTCCAGGACTCGCGGCAATAACGGGACGTTTAAGGACCTATGCGGGACACAAACCCTGCACTCCTGGGTGAAAGTCCTATGTTTGACCCATCCACCCCCCTAGACCAACGTCCCTATGAGGAATTTCCCCATTACATACTCGCTAAGCCCCGTCTACATGCTGCTCTCTCCAGTACATTCTACACACACGCCGAAGGGTGTCTTTTTCGTTGCGTCACACGTGGACAGCTACTGTTGGCCATTCCTGCATATTGAAGGCTCCCTAAGGGGACACAGAGGTTGGCGTGTCGCTCAGTCAAATGTTTTAGGACGAGCTAGTCCAGCGTTGCCAGATGAGGTCTGGCTACACCACAGGAGGGAAAAAAAGGCTTTGTCTTTGCACGTAAGGTGAACACAGGGGTCAGCCGTGTGTGATGGCACTGCACTCAACTCAGAGGCTGCAGATTTCTCAACATGTGTGTCCTGCCTTCAGATCACCCTTCAGCATTTGTATGGAACACACCCAGCAGAGCTGCAGCTTGACCGCGGCGCTGTAAGATGACGTAGCATTATTTGGAAGCGATTGGTATTTCAATCAGGAGAGACTTCGTTGCAGATATGCAAAGAATTATTGTACATAAGCATAACATGAAATGTACAACGTCTTTGGGGATTAGACTCCATTGTTAAAAGCCTAGACACTGGTGATGGTGGAGAATTAACACAGAGACGAAGAAGCTGTCTCCCGGAAAGGGACTCAGGTTGCCGTGGGTGATGATGACCAGAGGTGGAAGGGGAGGAGGAGGGTTGC
>NC_045741.1:31234459-31237444 GCF_008692095.1 Etheostoma spectabile
TGCCTGAAAAGACAGCTGATAGCAAGGAGAGAGGACATTAAAAGCAGGATGTTGTGCTGTGATTGGATCATGAATTTTGTGGCCAATTCTGGTTGGCTTACTGAAAAGGGAACGCCTCTTAACAGCTGAATAGTTTTAGGAAGAGAAAGCGGTGAGTGAAGTTATTTAGATGTCTTCCTGAAAGAATTTGCGCTGAGCTCCATGAGAGACGGATGGGTCAGCAACACAGGACTTCCACCCAGGAGACCAGAGCTTGTGTCCTGTTCTTGTCCCGCATTTCACTGAAACGTACATTTTGTAACCCCACCCACCATCTTCTACCCACCCATCTGCCTCGTTCTTGTGCCGATTGTCAGTGAAACGGATGTCCCAACCCGGTGACGGCATAAGTCCAGACCAATGCGTCTAAATATGACGCCAAAGGACTTGATGTGAGTCCAGAGAGCTCTAAATAGTGACACCAAGAGTCCAACCCAGAGCGTCTATATATGATGCTAAAGGAGACTTTTTGCACCAATAACAAACACCAAAGGCAAACGGTAATGCCAGCATGCTAACATGCTCACAATTCCAGTTACATTGTAATGTTGTGCAGGTGCTGGTATGGATGGAACCAATCTCCCCTATGGAGCAGCTCTGTGTCCACAGTAGGCTGGATTTGAGGCTGGATGGGACTCTTCTTATGCTGGAGAAGAACTCCAGCATGAGAGGACAGGCTGGCTTATAGGTCTCTGTGCACTGCACTTGATGGGAGCTTTCAGAGAGCATACAGCGAGCACAAAGACACAAGGGCCAAACAAACAAATGTTGCCCTTGGCAGGGTACACATTTCTTATCATCTGTCTCAGCACAATTCTCACGTGCCCACATGTACATTGAAAGTTGTTGTTCCCCCTCTTCATTCTGTCCATGAAACCTTCCCTTCCTAATTGATTCCAGGGAGAATGATTCGAGGGACCAATAACCGTGTCGAGCTACATGCGCCTGCAAGAATTCTACTACAACAGATACAGTAGATAGATAGTATTTCGTTCAGCCCAAATCGGTAAATTCTATTGTAACAGCAGCAAGTAATCCATGCATTGCAAGGGAATACATCAATAGAAAATGAACGCAACAAATAATATAAACGAAAATAGCTAAATACAGAAAGAAGAAAGACCTTATAGACATCAGGGTTTCACGGAGCAATTTGCAGCTTAAGCAAGGCATTCCTACAACACCTTAACCTTAAAAAAAAAATTAAAAAAAATTAAAAAAAATACAGACTTAGACTCCTCTTTATTAATCCTCTTGGGATGACTCCCACAAGGAAATTGAAATTTCCAGCATCAGTTTTAGCAAGAAAATTGGACAGTATAATGATAACAAAAATAACAGTAATAATAATTAGACATTTGTCAATAAAAAGACATAAAAAAGACATTAACCATAAATTATATTACCATATATTATATTATACATAGTATATGAACGATATCCAACGTCTTTTTTTCTCCCTTTCATTCCAAACTGTGACCATTGCCAGTCTCCCTTCTCTGCAGAATGCATTAAAGAGAAAATAAATATGTGCCATGAATTGGAAAATAATCTTTTTTTTTATTTTTTTACAATCCTTAAATATGTGACAGGGCTTGACATTAAGGCTTGTCCAGGACAAGTGGAGTTTATTTTGTAGGGAAAGTGGAAAAGAAATTGACTTTGCCCCATTGGACAAATAAAATAAAATGCCATGTTTCTTCACGTTATGTGCCACTTGTTACTAGGGTTTGGTACCAAACAGATAACTCCGGTTCCCAAGCCAAGTCCCTATTCACTGAGCCACCGCTGCCCCAAGGCTAGGGAAAGATAACATTCATGGTTAAAAAATGACAAGCACTATGATCTATATTAATATGACATTTGCCATTGTCGTCTTGTTGTGCTCTCTGCAAACAGTTGTCTGGGCCCAAGACCGTTTGTAAGAAAAAAGAAACTGTTGGTGGAACGTGTGTTTTTGTAGTTCGATAAGACAACAGTGATGACTCTCCACTTACTTTTTCTTTTTACAATTTTCAAAAACCGTAACACATTTAGCCCAACATCGGTCTGTTCAGGCCACAGCATTAAGTCATGTTGTTTCTACAAATATATACCGTCAATTAACTCATTTCTAAAATGTAATAATTAAAAATTAAAAATTTAATTTTAATTTAATAAAATAATTATTTATCCTTTACATACAAGCTTGTCCAGTACCAAACTTATTTACAAATGCTTGAACACAACCCGGCACAATTGAAGACATAATGTTCAAAACCTTGAATATTTTGAAAGGAATAGTGAATCGGTTACAGAAATCAGGCACCAATATGTCCAGGTACAGTATGTTTATCCGATGTCTGGTTCTATAATGAGTTTTATAATTTGTTACACTACATGTAAACATGTTATGACACTGTGTTGGATATCTCTCAGAAACGAATGAAGTTCTAGGCTAATCAAACCCTACATGAAACCATTACTATAACATATTTAGATTTTTTTTTCACTCTATTTGTGTATTTTCTTTATGTATTTTACAAATTTTAACCAAAAGCCATGTAGGTTAGAATATATGTTGATCACTGACTGCATTTTCCTGTTGCTAATACATGGAAAGGTTTTACTTTTGCAATTCTGTCTATTGTACATTCAACAAAGATTCACTTTCACACAGTTTGTTGCCAAAAATGCTCACATTCAACCCTCAAGCCTAAACTACAGGGTGGTTAAAAGTAAAAGGGAACTGAATGACAAAAAGCAAAAGATTTCACATTGTCTATTGTATGCAGGTAGAACTGAAACATGAAAAGTGGAGAGTGCAACATGCAGTTTTTGTAATGTTAGCAGCTGTTAGTTAGCTCAGTCCGTAGAGAGTTGGGTTGGGAACCGGAGGGTCTCCGGTTAAAGTCTCCGTACAGAGCGTGGACTGGTAGCTGGAGACATGCCACTTCACCTCCTGTA
>NC_045741.1:31237455-31260160 GCF_008692095.1 Etheostoma spectabile
CCCCCCCCCCCCCCCCCCCCCCCCCCCTCAACCGCTCGGGGCTGGTCCAGCTTGCAGCCCACTCACTCTGACATCTCTCCATTAGCGCATGAATAGGTCCTGAGCATATGTGTGTGTGTATTTCAGGCCTGTGTGTAGTGATTACTAACAACATTTAATTTACACTGGGGATCAATAAACAGTATACATTAAATTATTTAGAAAGTTAGTGGCCTATCATGTTTGTTGTGCTTTGATAGAGGATGAAAAGATTTGAAATGTAGAGTTGGTATTTACAGTAATGGACAAAATGTAATTTTGAGCAGAGAATGTAGGTGTTTAAATGGGAACCAATGGCTGCCTTGTATCAAAATCTGCATTGCTTCTATTGGAATAGGACTCTAGCTGTCAGTAGCTCTCAGTGTACTTACACACAGCGTCAATGGCACATGTACTGTACAGTAAGATACAATTTAACAAAGACAGCAGAGCCACAGAAGCTGACAAACATGGACAGGTAAGAGGTAATAAGATTGAATAAGAGCTGCAGAAGACTCAACAAATAAACAGAAATGGAAAAGTATTGACAATAGAAGCAAAGCAGCCACCTTGGACGAAGAGTGTCAGGTTTGTTTGTTTGAAGAGAACTTTTTTTTGCATTTTGAAATGTAGAGTTGGTATTTGATGAACAAAATCTGGTTTTGAGTAGAGAATGCACTATTTGGCTGATTGTGTGAGGTACGTGGGTTTTGAAAAAGAATATTGAGGGTAGGTAAAGCAATTGAAAAAAACTTCAAACTTAATCATGGCCTTCAGTATTTGGAGCGAGTACCTTGTGAAAAATAAAGTGTGCAAAGTAAGTAGGCTGCAACTGTTATGTCAGTGTTTCAGATATATATTTAATCAACATTTCTTATTTTCTACTGCAAATATCACTTCCTGGTTAAAGCTACGGGATGGGGAAACTACTATAGTAAGGCTGTTGCTTAAAACTGTTTCTGCCTTCCCAGTAACAGAATTGTAATCATCAATTTTGTGACTTGCAAATGTTGAAAGCTCAAATTACATACTCAACTTTCTGGAATTTCTATTTCTATCTATCTATCTATCTATCTATCTATCTCTCTATCTATCTATCTATCTATCTATCTATCTATCTATTTATCTATCTTAGACTCATGTAGAACGTCAACCCTAACGATAGCAGTGTTTTTAGTTCATTTACCAATAAACATATGTCCTCAAAGACCACATCAGCTTTGTAGGTGTTTCGATGGGAACTAATGGCTGCCTTATATCAACAACAGAATAGCTTTTTTTGGAATTGGACTCTAGTTGTTAGTAGCTCTCAGTGTACTTACGCACAGCGTCAAGGTCACATCTACTGTACAGTAAGATAAAATTTTAAGGTCCCATGACCTTTGGATGCTTTTATATAGACCTTAGTGGTCCCCTAATACTATATCTGAAGTCTCTTTTATATAGACCTTAGTTGTCCCCTAATACTGTATCTGAAGTCTTTTTTATATAGACCTTAGTTGTCCCCTAATACTGTATCTGAAGTCTCTTTTATATAGACCTTAGTGGTCCCCTTATACCGTATCTGAATTCTTTATATAGACCTTAGTGGTCCACTAATACTGCATCTGAAGTCTCTTTTATATAGACCTTGTGGTCCCCTAATACTGCATCTGAAGTCTCTTTCATATAGACCTGTGCCCCTTATACCGGTCTGAAGTCTCTTTTATATAGACCTTAGTGGTCCCCTAATACTGTATCTGAAGTCTCTTTTATATGACCTTAGTTGTCCCCTAATGCTGTATCTGAAGTCTCTTTTATATAGACTTAGTGGTCCCCTAATACTGTATCTGAATTCTCTTTTATATAGACCTTAGTGGTCCCCTAATACTGTATCTGAAGTCTCTTTTTAATAGACCTTAGTGGTCCCTAATACTGTATCTGAAGTCTCTTTTATATAGACCTTAGTTGTCCTCTAATGCTGTATCTGAAGTCTTTTTTATATAGACCTTAGTGGTCCCCTAATACTGTATCTGAAGTCTCTTTTATATAGACCTTGTGTCCCTAATGCGTATCTGAAGTCTCTTTTATATAGACCTTAGTGGTCCCTAATGCTGTATCTAAGTCTCTTTTATATAGACCTTAGTTGTCCCCTAATACTGATCTGAAGTCTCTTTTATATAGACCTTAGGGTCCCCTATACTGTATCTGGGTCTCTTTTATATAGACCTTAGTGGTCCCTAATACTGTATCTGAAGTCTCTTTTATATAGACCTTAGTGGTCCCCTAATACCGTATCTGAAGTCTCTTTCCCAAAATTCAGCCTTGTTGCAGAATTACAGCCATTAGAGCCAGTCCCACAATGAGCTTTCCTTAGTATGTGCCATTTCTGAGTCTGTAGCTATTGAGGAGGCAGGTGGAGGCTGGGGGTGTGGCCTTCACCAAGTGCCACTTTGCTCGTTTGAACGCCATGATGTCTCTCTCTCATGGGTGGGCCAAATTCTCTGGGCAGGCAAAGTAGAGAAAGGGGAGGTAACCTTGCCCTTTATGACCTCATAAGGAGCAGGTTCCAGATTGGCCCATACCAGCTTTCATTTTCTCAAAGACAGAGCAGGATACCCAGGGCCCGGTTTACACCTATTACCATTTCTAGCTACTTGGGGACCATAGGCAGGCTGGGGGGTGCATATTAACGATAAAAAACCTCATAAAGTGAAATTTTCATGCCATGGGACCTTTAACAATGACAGCAAAGCCAAAGAAGCTGACAAACATGTACGGGCAAGAAGTGACGTCATTGAATACTAATAAAGGAAAAGTATTGGCAATAGAAACAAAGCAGCCACCTTGGCTGAAAAGATATGAAAAACATACACAAATCTGAAAAGGCTTAGCTATGCTTGGGAAAATGGTCAGTGCTAAAGAAAAATATAAAAAAACATATACACATTCTTTACAATGACCTTAAAAACCAGGAAAGTCATATGTTCTTAGTTACTTCTTTCTTTTAATGAATTTCATCTCTCATTTTTACCTTGCACTGCAGCTGGATTATAGCGATATCACGACGGCATTGCGGGATCAGATATCACGCCAAAATCCATCTAGTCAGGATTCAGGTAATGCGTTTGTGTCTGAACAGCGGTGGACCAAAGCAATCGGATTAGTAGAGCAGCTGCTGGCAGCTACAGCGTGGTTTAGGTGTGTGTGACAGCCAGGAATATTTTGTAAGTGCCTTCCCTTTTCCAAACTGGCTTCTCAGATGGTTCTGTGTTAACAGCGTCTCATTTACCGACTACTACAAACCAAAGAACATCTTCACAAATTCCTTCAAGCCAACAGAATCCACTGTCTGTTCTGTCCTCCTTGAATTAGTGACAAGTCAGCTTGGAGGCTCCATTCTTGGCTCACAGTGTTGACCTCCTCCCGTGACCCTCTTGTTCTACCCTTGTTTTACCCTCGACTTTGCTCCCCTGGATTTGGCCCTAGGTCAAATCTGATCGTAGCCAAGGGAGTGAAGCCACTGAGTGAGTCACCGTGGCTCAGGCTGAGATTATTCTCAACCACTTCCCTATTTGAAATCAGCCATTACCGTGCCAGTTCTTAGACATTCTGTACCTAATCTACACTAATAGTTAGTGATGGCCAAATATAGCCTCATGAAGCTTTGTGAAGCATTACGTTAGATGGCGCTCTCTCTTTAACAAACGGATGAAAGCACACTCAAATGCTGTTTCTTGATCCTTTTTCTTTAAACCAAGAGCACCATATAGTGGGCTCAGTAACTAAATCAAGTCAGTCACAAAGTTTCATTTGGCCATAGCGCTCAGTTTGATCTTCCATTCAAAAACCATCTAGTTCAAGGCCCTTTACTAGCAAATTGGTGTATAACAATTGTTTGTGATAATTGTAGGACAGTAGCCTCACAAATGCAAATTGTCTCCTTGTTCTGTATCAATAATCAGAGGCAAAGGAAGTTTTCAGGTTTGTAACATGAAGACACCAATGACCAATGTTTTGATTTGGGCGTTTTGCGTGTTCAGGCCTATGTCTGGAGTGAAATGGAGTATTTTTATCGTCATCATCGCAATATCAACTGCCGCAGTATATGTATCGAAAAAGACTGCAACGTATCTGGAAAGACACTCTGAGATTTTTTGTAAAGCGCCCGTTCTGTCTGGAACTGGACAATTGCTTGGCCTGTGATATTACTTCTTGTAGCATTCCCAAAATACCACAATTAGCAGAAATGCTAAACTGAGTACACTTTAATATCTGTTTATTCATCGCAAGTAAGGTCACAATATTCAACAATGAATCGCATATTGCATGTTTTCCTCACATGGTGCAGCCCTACCCTGCAGCTGCTGTCCTGCTGGGATCTCCCCCATTGTCACTAATGGCTTCCCACCTTTTGTCTTGCAGAGCTTATTCTTGTCTGCCACCATTGTCTTGTCCCTACTTGTCTTTACTTTGAGGTTTTACAGCTTATTTTGTCACACAAGCGATTCCGTTGGCGGATATGAATCATGCCCATATGTCCAGTACATGATGTGCCCGTACTGTCAGCTGTAAGCTGAATAAGGAGAGGATCGGCAGGGTGCTGGCCCTGTTTCTCTGGGAGCGTGACGTCCCTGGTGGCAGGAGGTTTGGCTTCTGGCTCGACGGCAGCATGGCCCAAGCTCTGAGGGGATGTGACCCACTGAGCCTGGCAGAGCCCCCGGTCCCGGCAATCTGCTGCTCCCCTGAACACTGCAGGGCTGTGCTGCAGAGCAACGCCTTGTATGTCACAGCATCAGGGGAATGTCATGCCAGGAAAAAAAAACTGATAAACAAAGCAGTACATTGAATTTCCATGTTATGTGCATTTTCATTTTCTGTTCATGTTTTTACTTACATAATAGTAGGGGTCTACTATGAAACTCTTACATGCTTTAATGTTGAAAAAAAACGGGGACGAGGAACAACTGGAAATACTCTCATCTCCTTCATCTAAAATGTGCATTTGATTCGTATCAAATTTTTCGTATTACTACACTTAGCATGGAGAGGTAATTTACAGACTGAAGAACATGACACCACCCTAAATAGCAGTCAGTCCAACCGGCGGTGACATGTTGCCGTTAGTAACGTTAGATGTGGTTTATCAATGACGCTAGCGAAGCACCACAGTACAGAAAATAATCCCAGCAGAAACGACAGATAGGTTGGACCTCCGTGTTTAACCCTCATGTTGTCCTCGGGTCAAATTTGAAAGTTTTTTTATAACAGAAAATATAGGGGGATAGGGGGAAGACAAACTGCCAAAAACACACCTACAAACTTTAGAAAAAAAAACAAAAACGTCAAAAATAATGACAAAAAGATTGAAAAAGTCACAAAAACGTCAGGTAAAAGCCATAATAATGTTGAAAAAAGAAAAACGTTGTAGGGGAAGACAACACAAGGGTTAACTATATATCTTTAAAGTGCCCATATTATGAAATAAATCACTTTCTCTGGGATTTGGGGTTATTGTGTGTCTCTGGTGCTTCCACATGCATATAAACTTGGAAAAAAACTATCCATGCGGTTTTGAGTGAGATCCGGTTTCTGAATGTCTTCTGCCTTCAGTCTCCGGGCGAGCTGTTCAAAACCTGCACGGCTTTTTAAGTAACTAGCCAAGACGAGGTGGCTAACCGTAGCCCATGCTAGAGCTAGCATGCTAGCTCATTCGCAATACACTGATACAACAGCCACTAGTTGACCATAGTCTCCAAAAGAACTACTTCCTGTCCAAGCTAATCCTGCCTTGAACTGACCAAAGTTGGAGAAAGAGTTATATAGCTGATGGGACCTTACCTAGCTACTGAGCATGTGCGACTCCCAACAAAGACAGTATAGAAGTGAGATGTCATATGAAAACATGGTGTTTTTTAAAAATGAAACCAAGCTAACCTATTCTGGTACAACCTCAAAATACAATTATGAACCTGAAAATGAGCATAATATGGGCGCTTTAAACTCTACAGGTATGGCTGAAATAGACAACAGAACAAGTTTGCCAAATTACCAACTGCAGATGGTCTACCTGGAAGTGATTTTTGTTTTTGCGTAACTTCACAGCGATGCGGTCTATACGGCCTGTTTTAAACTCAAAGGACTCAATTCTGTGAAAACGCGTGGGCCTGCCCATCCCTTACATTTATTCAGGGTATCGTATTAAGGTTATAGTTTTGGTACAGTGTGAACACTTGTCCTTGGCGTTAATCTCAAACCATTATTTCAAAATTACTTTTAGCGGTAATAACCTAGACGTATATTTATCAATGCTGATCCTAATGCAGTATCCATAGTAACTCCTCACCACTTCCTCTATTTAACGTCTGACACAAACAGACCTCTTCCCTCCCCTTTCATTACTTGATGAAAATATATTTGTGTGTATAAAAACATCTGGTTTCTGAACAAAGCAGATGTGTGTGGGATGTTTTTTTTAATAGCGTATGTGTTTCTGTTGTGTGTGTGTGTGTGTGTGTGTGTGTGTGTGTGTGTCTGTGCTTTGTTGTACATTGCTTCATCTCAGTTTTCAAATTCTTTCAAACTGACACCACAAGGGCAGCAAATAAATACATAACTCGTGCTTTTTGCCTTTTTAGGGTCTTTTTTCTTCATAGGTTACACAGACAGATATCGTGATGTATGGTAGATGATTGACTTGCATTGTATTGAGTGTGGCAGAATTGCTGTATCGTGAAATTATCGTTATCATAGGCAACGTATAATAATAGCATGTTATCGTGAGCTACTCTGTGATTCCCACCCTAGTGTGAATATAGACAATTTAATCAAAACTCCAAACAAGGTTTTGCTGCTGGTACTGACTAGAAACAATCAGCTGTAAGTAGGGCTGCACAATCTGAGGAATTATCTAATGGATCTAATTATTTTGACTGACATTGCGATAGGATTCACAATATTGGAGGGAATGACCGCTTTTGTTTCATTTTTCTCATTTTCATTGGAAAAATCTTAAAATCTAAAAAAAATGAAACATGTTTACCCCTCACCCTTGGGTCAAATTGACCCGTTTTCAGTTCTGTCTTTTTTTTGTCACAAAAAAAAAATGGGTCGTAGAAATAAACTGTAAATGTCAACATTAAAAATATTTAAAAAACATCAAAAAGAGCACCCACAACAAAAATGTCGGAAAAAGTGACCGAATTACCAAAATGGGTTTTTCTCATGGTTGATGGGAAGACAACACAAGGGTTAAAGTGTGATATTTGCAAGGATCAGTACAAAGCGCAGATTTTTTCCTTAGTCTGTAGGATACAGTTTGTAGGCTTGGACGTCTCTGGAGCACCACAATACTTCATTCCGAATGGTTTGACACATATTTTGCCTTTACAAGGATATTGCAGTATTGCGATTTCGATAAAATTGCAATTAATTGGGCAGCCGTAACTGCAAGTCTTATGTGAGGGGGGGGGAAACCAATGTGTGATGCAGAGTACAAACAGCTGAGAGACAGACGGGGTCAAACCTGCTAATGATTTAATGTGAAGCACTGTGAGCCTCTGGCAAGACTAATTTGTTGCAATTACGAACTGTTTTCCCATTAAACCTGAGATAAAGAGTTGTAAATAATGAGCCAGTCGTTGTCCTCTCTGTGCCCTTTAGTCCGGTTGCCACTTTAATTAGTTGTGTGATACTTTGAGCCTTACGCTCAGTCCTCCTGTGCCTCTTTGTCTCTCTCTGTCCTTTAAGTTTGCTGTTGGTTTTAATGAGGCTCTCCCGGGAATCTCAGCTGACAACCGTGTACTTTTTTAGAGCCCGAACGATAAAGGATTTTTAAGGCTGATACCGACTTGTATATTAGGTTATTTAAAAAATCCAATATGCTGACATATCGGCTGATGTATGTATTTTTTTAAATCCAGAAACGCGCTACAAAACTTTAACAGATTCCCCTAACATTAGTTATTTATAGTTAGTTCTCACTAAAATAATGATAATAATTTGTTTTATTGTCACAACAGAACAGAGGAACATCAAAATATATGAAAGTTCTGATGAATAAAATGTATATAAATACAAACTTAAGATGTGAAACTTAAGTTTTCTGAACAAACAAAAAAAAGAACCAGTGTTGACCAAACTTGGCAACGCCAACACTTACAGGGATGTTGTAGAGCGCCCTCTGGTGGACAAACCAAACAACGCCAACGCCCATAACATGGCTGACCGTTTTTATTAAATATGCATTTATCAGAATTATTTATTTGTCATTAAAAATTATTCTGACGAATAAATATTTTTTAAATCAGCCATTATAAATACCAATACTGATAGGTCAGGAAATGCCTAATATCAGCCGATAATGTTGGTCCGCCGATATATCGGTCGGGTTCTCGTGCTTTTATCAGCTAAGTCAGCCAGCTTAAGTTAAGGGTAAGTGTTTTGGTAGTCCATATCGGCGGCGTTTCATTTAAGGGGTTGTTCAGATGCCGCCGGTGGTTCCACTGGACGTCCTTCACTTCAGGCCCGATGTCCCTCCGCTTTCTTTGTGTTGGCTGAGACACTAGTACCTGGGATACATACTGTAGGTATCTTTTTGCCAGCTTGGCCAGGAAAGGATAGACTCGCTCATGTTATTTCCACCAGCTTAGTGGATCTTCTGTGAGTGACAGTGGTTTGACCTTCTGGTATCTTTTCACTTCCTCCTCAGCTATGGCAGTTAATGATTTTGATGGGGCTCTAACATCACCAAGTAAGTCTGTTACGCCACATGACTTCCTCATCTTGGCTGTTCCGGGTTCTTCTTCAATATAGCCAGGTTCCTCATGATGCTCCTGGACTTCTGGCTCAGAGATGGTCTGCTGTCTAATTTCGTCCTGTACGCACACAGAAGGAGAGAATAAATATGTACTGTACCTTTAATTGAGAATGCAGAAAATGTTGCTCCTCGGTAATTTATAGTTAATTTGTCTTTATTTCTATTTTTTTAGTCTTTACTATGAATTCAACATTAGAAGAGAGTGACATGTGGGTTAAAAAGTATTCTGCTTCTATTTTTTTAAATGTTTGATTACCTAACCCTTCAGGTAATCAAACATTTAAACCACCGCCTTGGAAACCACTCTAGCAAAGGTTTCCTGTCTCTCCAGGCAGGGTTTTAAAGCGGGGGTCCAGGGATGATGCTGTGTAGAGGGGGTTCGTCTCTGCTGCACTGCCATATCTCTTTTTAAGATCTTGACTGATGCTTTGTTTGACGCCTCTGATCAGCGCTGTGTCACCAATGTTGAATTGTGTCATGCAACAACGGGCTACGAGTGAGAGAGTAGGATTCTTTTCCTCAGGCATCGCAGTGGTCGCCACTTGCATCGACTAATGCCCGCACAATTTCTTCAGCGTTCCCAATATCAGACTCAGTCAACGTGAAGACATCTGTGTTACTCTTTCTTACTTCTTGAAAAAACGGCAGGCTGCTGTTCAAGAAACCGCATTTCATAAGCACTGTTCCATCTCGTGCTGACATCAGTCTTCAGTTTATGGGTCTGGAGCTGTAACATTTTGTGTTTTTTCTCCAAAGCATGCTTTGCCACCGTGCTTCTGTTGAAAGAATGTGTTATTCGCCGTACTCTCCCCCATGAGCCTGGCCACTGTTGGAAGATTAATAATAAGAATTTATACTGTTTATTGATCCACAGTGGGGAAATTACAATTCACGCTCTGTTTTTGTTAGAGTCACTACACACAGGCTTGAAATACACACACACTTGCTCAGGACCTATATATGGACAAATGGAGAGATGTCAGAGTGAGTGGGCTGACCTGAGCGGTTGGGCCTTGCTTAGGAGCACCTGGCAGTCCCCAGGAGGGGAACTGGTATCTCTCCAGCTACCAATCCACACTCTGTACTTTGATCCTACGGGGACTTGAACCACCAACCCTCCCTTTCCCAACCCAACTCCCTATTTTTAACGCCAGAGTCAGCATGTGCGCAAAACACTACCCGTGACATCCACGCGTCACAAGTCAATGCAACACGTTCTGCTGTTCTCAAACTTACCTGAACTTTAAGCTTCTGTGTAGAACTTGGGTACGGCTGTATCACACACATTTGAAGCTGTGGTGGAGAGGAGGTCTCTGAACAAACTGTTATCTATTATGGATAACCCCGACCACCCTCTCCACCCCACACTGGTCAAACAGAGGAGCACCTTCTCTAAAAGGTTTTAAAAGCTTCGATGTCGCGCGGACCACTACAGGAAATCATTCCTACCACAGGCAATAAAACACGTCATCACTGGGTGCTAGATAAGACTCCGAGACACCACTATACTGCACTAATGCAACCTGCACAATTGGTTCATTTACATTGTAGCATACTATTTAAGCAGTTGCACATTTTGCATTCCCATCCTGTATATATTCAAATATTTGTTCTTATAATTAATTCCCATTAGTATTAGTAGTATTATTTCATGTATTTAAAGTATACTGGTTTTTCATTTATATGCATGTTCTGTGCTGTGTGACTGATTTTGCTGCTGTAACCATAATTTCCCATTTTTTTGGGATCAATGTCTATCTATCTATCTATCTATCTATCTATCTATCTATCTATCTATCTATCTATCTATCTATCTATCTATCTATCTATCTATCTATCTATCTATCTATCTATCCCACGTGCCTTGGGACTTTACTATAAGGGAGGACGCCCTCCCTACCCCCATACTATAACTGTGAGGTTACATTTTGATACCGTTACATCCTTACGTGTGACCTACGCTATATATCGCACTGGTACACGCTAGCTTTAAGATACAGTTTGATCCTTAAAGGTTAAAGGAGAAACATGCATCCTGCTCTCTTCAAAGTCCTGGGAGAATTTCATCAGAGAAGCCCTCTGAATAAGACTACTCAAATGTAGCATTAGAGCAGCGAGACGGATTTCAGGTTTCTCCTCTAAAGGTATTCTGAGGGAGAATTGATTGCTGGCTTTGAAGGTTTAGAGCTATCTGTCCTGCCAATACATTGCCGTTGAAACACTTTCATCTGTTTTTTTCTGTCCAGACAAAACAAATAATCAATATAATAATAATGCAGTATAATGCAAAAGGACCACTGCAGCTGATATAAGAGTCTTTACCTAGCTACACAAACTCAGCACAAACAGAAATCCCATTTTTGAATTAGCTGTTCCACGATTAAGATCAGTTGTATTTGTGCAATGTGTTTGATAGTTAAGCAGTGGTGTCCTTGAATCAGAGCATAATCTAGACAAAGAAACAACCATAAACATGACAAATAAATGATTCCTAATATCTAATCTGCAGCTATGTTAATAACATTGTTGTTTAAGGGTAACCACTGCCAAGCTATTCCAGCTACATCATGTAAATGGATTATTTCACACCAGTTTTCCACTTGTTGTTTATTGGTTTAGCCATAAACCCATGAAGTGTTTGCCAAGTTGGTTCATTCATGAAAGATTTACAGCCTGGCTTTTAGGATTTTGATGATGGACAGAAAATTACTTGCTGATAATTTTGATCCAATTCCTTATTCATGTCATTTAATACGTGATGAAAATCCTAAATTATGACTGCAGAGTAGCAGCTTCTCTAATGCAAATGTGCTTGATTTTCTGTGCTCTAACTCAATAGCTTTGATGCTGTTGATCAGATGGAGTAAGAAATGTTAAAGGTGCCCTAACACACATATTTCTTTATTTTGTTTGTAATGTCTGAAGTTCTACCATGGTCTCTGTAACATTGTTTTGTGGGAAAAAAATGCCTTGGTTACCTTGGTTACCTTATTTCAAGCCATTCTAGCGTGGTATAGAAAGCCTGCAGGAAGACTCAGCTCCATTTGTGCCAGTTCTCATTAATATTAAACGAGCTAAGCTGCTTGACTCTGGTTGGCTAACAGCTAGCCAATGAGAGCCTGGCTAGCAGTATCACTCTAACATCTCTCTGTTGGTGCATGTATAGGACCTTAGCATGTGTGTATATTTCAGGCCTGTCTATAGTGTGTAAATTGTAATATCCCCATTGGGGATCAATAGAGAGTATAAATGATAAATTATAATAAATTATCCTTTACCCAGCGCATGAATAATGAGCTCAGGCAACATGATATCAGACTGACCAGCTGTTGTAATTGGCTTGTTTTCTCCTCTTATTTATTTTCAGTGACTAGAGCTGACAGAGGAGGTAGCAGTTCATTTTCACATTCACCACATAACGCAAACATACGGACCTTGCTTTGGACTTTGGTAGCGTGTGTTTTATTATTTGTGACATTGATTGACAAAATGATTCAGCACTTTTTATTAATTTTAATCTTGCCTTTAATGCTTTTCTGCTTTAATTTTAGCTGTTTATAAAGCACTTTATACATTCTTTTGATTTCAGCTGTACGATTGGGGGCGGGGGGTGGATTCGAATTGCGATTTTTCTTTAAAGTATTGCTTAAGTTCAATACTCACTGTGTAACAGATCAAACATATCATGGAACATTATATCATGAGACACCATCGAAACATATGCAAGGATGAGAACAACAAGAATTGCCAACAATACGTGTTATTCTTCCAATAAGCAAACACAGACCATTTATCACAAAAGCTAAAGTTATAATAGTAAACAATTCCAATAAAGAATATCAGTACTTTCCTGTAATCTGAAATGTCTGAATTGCCTCAGTTCAACAGCAGCATTTACATATTACACCTTCTACCATCATATATATATATATATATATATATATATATATATATAAACATAGGTAGTGGTAAAAAAAAAGGTGGGTAACTATAAATTCTGTAGTATTTTTTGTGTGTGGTATAATATATATATATAATATATATATATATAGGTAAAAATAATATTAATATAAGTAAAAATCCCATTGATTTCTCCATAAAGATTTAGATTATCAGCCATAATGTAAACCATCCAAGGTAGAAACCCTTTTCTGCTCCTTTGAACTAGAAGTCTGTATGATACACTCTGTACATTTAAGAAAAACAATTATCCACTATCTTACGTAGAAAAACTATATTACCCACAATCCTAAGCGTAACAGCAGCGTTTCTGATTGGTCCAACTCGCTGTTACCATAGAAACATTTACCTTACCCCGAAACCGCGAACAGCTAGACAACAACAATAACTACTAGCTGCCTAGCAAAGGGAGCTTCTTGTCACTACCTTTCAGTGGTCACAGAATGAAATAACATCCAGTTATTTATCAGACAATATAGCCTGAATTTCACTAATGGGAAAAGGTAGCTGTGACCTGTTACTTCATGTCTGAAAGGGGTAGGCTAACCTAATCAATGCCGTGCTTTTGATCAGTGGCATGAATCTGCCATTAACCAAATTAACCTCAAAAACATTAAGTTGAGTTCTGTTTTCCGAGCTCACTCACTTTGGGCTTCTTTTTGAGACCGTTTGCTGGCATGAGGAGGACGGCTGCTGTCTTGACGGCGCTTAAAAAAATGACGGCTATCCATTTTTAAAACCCATTCATCATTAACTACATGAGACAGGTAGCCTAATGTAGGATAGAGTGACTGACGAATCTTTGACTGCAAGAGATTGGTCCACACTGACAGTAATGCAGCGCAATATGATAGACTTCGTCTTAGTTTTAACAACCTATGAAACTAATAATGAACAAACTAAAACAACATAAGCTTAATTCAGAATGGCTTTGGGACGATAGGCTATTCAGAGGTGGATAAACGCACTTTGGAGGTGGGTAAACGCCATTTCCGAATTTTGAGAGGTGCATAAACGGCGTTTACGTGCGTTTAGCCTCCACTATATCACTGTAATAATATATTATTATATATAATATTAAATCGAGATATATATATATATATATATATATATATATATATATATATATATATACATACAATCTGATATGTAACATTAGTCGTTATTCATCTTGTGAAAATGACTCAGTTCAGAGTTCAGCTCCAGCCAGCCTATTTCATCACTGTTAATCTATGTGATGCTTTTAAGGATTTATACAGATATATTGTGTATACAGACCCAAAACAACGTATGATTTCAATCAGGAGAGACATGTTTGCAGATATGCAAATAATATTTACTGTACAGCTCAAGTCTTTGGCGATTAGACTCTATCGCTATACAAATCTTTCGTATAAATAGATAGGGATAGAGAACCATTGGACCCCCCAGATGGAGTCTAGACACCGGTGGTGGCGACGATGGACCAGACCGAAGGAGGCTCTGGTCCGGTCAGCTGGAGTAGAGGACTGGAGGTGGAAAGGGGGGTGTGGAGGGTTGCACTCTTTGCCTGCAACAACAGCTGATAGCAAAGAGAGAAACAATTATTTCAAGTAGGGTTGTGACTCTGTGATTGGCCCTTGCCATTTGTGTATGATTCTGATTGGTTTAGCAGGAAGCCTCCAACAGCTGATTGGAGTTAGGTAGAGGACCATTGATTAAGAGTGAGGTCTTCCTGAAAGGATTTACACTGAGATACATTTCAATCATGAGAGACTAGTTGCAGAGATGTAACGGTTATACACGCATGATGAAATATACATTTATTAGGATGACAGCTGAATTGATTTAGGAGTGGCTTGATTAATAGTTAGGTCTTCCTGAATGAATTTTGACGCCCTTGGGACTCATGTCAGGCCTTTTGGCGTCATATGTAGACACACTTGGTTGGGACTCTTGTTGTCTACTAGCTCAAACAAACTACTCTATGGTTGTCTCTCTTAATACTAAGCCATCTTTCAGCGTGTGTGTTCAATACAGACGCTAAAGGGTGATTTTTGTGTCGGTTTCTGATGCTGAGAGACACTGACCAAGCGTCAGTATATGACAAGTTGGGAGAGACAGCGGGTTGAATAAACCCTCCTTTAAGGAAGGGTGATTATTGCTGATTGCTGGGAAATGTTGTTTTTGTATTCTGTTTTCCTCATTAAACATCTATCAGAGAGTCCGACTTCATCGATTAACCCATAAACACTGTGAAATGTGTTTGTCCTCCTCAGCCTTAGCGGTCTGAATATCAATATCTTATCAAGACAAGTCTTAGTAGAGAGTCATTGTAACAGAGGTGAAACAGTATAAAAAAGGCAATCTTCATCTTCGTTTCCATCACTGTCTGTTTTTTTTCTTGCTAGCATAGCATGGTTAAAATACACAATTTGCTGTTGCTCTGGGATTGAGAGGAGCTCTTGACAGATAGTATTGCTGGTTGTAGTGCGCTGGTTAATGGCATGTGGGCAAACAACCTTCGCATTGGTCGCTTTAGAGAGACGGCGCTGGTCTGCTGTGGGAGCACTGCATCACATGAGGACTGCCTCATCTGCCGTGCACCCGGCGGACCTCTCTGTATTAGCAGAGCTGCATTCATGAATATAAATGTGTTCTCGCTATTATGACACTTAAACACCTGAAGTCACACACAGAAGCAATTGCTAAGTGCTGGCCATTAACCACAGGCATACTGCATGACACTAAAGCAATGGTGTACTTGTCCATAGGATAATTAGGATTCAAGATAAATATCCAGAATCTCAAATTAAATGTTTTTTTTACTGTTACTTAGGCTGAATCCCATTTCTCCATTTTACCCCTACCCCATACCCGTTACCCCTTACCCCTGGTCCTTGAAACCAAGTGGTAAGGACTAGGGATGAAAACATACCCCTATGAAATGGGACACCATGTGGTTACATCACCATACAGTATTGATCACAAACTTCCAAGACGCCGTCTGCAAGTGTAGTGTGTCGTTGTCAATTATGTGGGTTTTGACAACAGTGTCATATGCATTTATATATTTATAAATTGTATTGTGATAGTTATATTTTATGTTCACTTTGGTGATGCTGAGGCAGATGTTCTAATCTTTGTAGTACTTAGGTCTGTTTGCAATACACATGTGTATACACACTGCATGGTGTGTTGTATATCTTCTTCAGTTATCATTGTTGTTCAGAAAAACATTTTGTTAACAAAAATCTGTCTTTATTGCCCATTAAATTAAACATAACAGGCAAAAACATTGCATAAAATATATTGTATTACAGAACCATTATAAACTATTACAACCATAACTTACATTTCACACACATTAAAAGGCACTCAAATGTGTAAAACTAGAAAAAGACACACAACTACAGCTATTCAGATATTCCAGACCAGTCTGATGCCTGTTGGTCAGTAACCCCCCCCCCCCCCCCCCCCCCCCCCCCTCACATTTCTTTCATCAGTGTCCTGTATCATAACCAACAACAATGTACAAGTGCATGAATAGGAATTACTTACAAATGTTTACAATAATACAATACCAATGCAATAATGAATGGGACAGTTTACCAACTTACCCCTATAGCCACAAAATGTTTAATTTTCTTTGCTAATTCTTTGGAGTTTGCAACAGTTCAGCTCAATATTTTTAATCTTTTCTAGGGAATAAATGCAATCTTCTGTAAAGTTGGAATTTTTTTGAAGTAGTTGCAATTTTGTCCCAAAGGTGTCCATAGAACAGTGTTAATTTTGTCATCTATTTTCAATTTAGTCTTAGCATCATGCCAAATGTCCTTGTTAGTTTTAGTCATTTTTAGTCATTCACATACACATTTTTTTGTTAGTCAAGTTTCAGTCGACTAAAAGTCCCGTCATGTCTTTTTTTAAATACATATTTTCTGAGATAATTTCTGATAACCATTTCAGTCAAATACTGTTTCACACATCTCAGATATTGGTTAAATGTAATAATGATGATGACGATTTTTTGTTGAATGCAACTTAGTTAAACAAGTCTGGTTTTCTATCGAGCCTCATCCTTTATGCAAATACGATCGTACACAGATACATGTGAGATAAGCGCCAGGGCTCCTGGGCTTTACAGCACCTTGTTACACAGACACATGTTAGATAAGAGCCAGGGCTCCTGGGCTCTACAGCACCTTGTTACACAAACACATTTTAGATAAGAGCCAGGGCTCCTGGGCTTTACAGCACCTTGTTACACAGACACATGTTAGATAAGAGCCAGGGCTCCTGGGCTCTACAGCACCTTGTTACACAAACACATTTTAGATAAGAGCCAGGGCTCCTGGGCTCTACAGCACCTTGTTACACAGACACATGTTAGATAA
The DNA here is from genome assembly GCF_008692095.1 of Etheostoma spectabile. Taxonomy (NCBI): domain Eukaryota; kingdom Metazoa; phylum Chordata; class Actinopteri; order Perciformes; family Percidae; genus Etheostoma; species Etheostoma spectabile. Next base: position 31,254,607 of record NC_045741.1, read on the forward strand.
GAGCCAGGGCTCCCGGGCTCTACAGCACCTTGTTACACAGACACATGTTAGATAAGAGCCAGGGCTCCTGTGCTCTACGGCAGGAAAAAACATTCGGAGCCGAATGATTGGCCTGTTTGGGACAGGCACACGCTCCAATCGGGCACTCTCATGATGAACAAGTAGAGACGATTGGAGACGAAAATGAAAAGAGAGTTTCTTAGTTTTTATTTTTGGCAAAACATTTTAGTCTTGTCTATTTTCGTCAGCAACAGTCTATGTTAATTTAGTCTTAGTTAGCGTTGTTGGACATTGGTGCAGTCATCGTCTCGTCTTCCTCATGGAAAAAAAGGTTGTTGACGAACATATTTAGTCTCGTCTGACAAAATTAACACTAACATAGAAGCAAGTTCAAGGGTCGCCACATTCAGCAGGGTTTGAGTTTCATAATTATAATTAAATTTAATAGCGATCTGATCAATCAAGAAATATTGATATTTTGTTTTTGAGAATTTTCTTAGCTTTCTCTAATAACAAAATAAAAAGGCTTATAACTGATAACCTAATAACCTGGTAGAGTCAGTTTGTTATTCTTAATAATCAAGGCTCCCAAGCTTTACAGTATATGGCGGTCATGCTGCCGGTTGTTCATGGAAACTCAACCTTTCCTCAACGTTTGGGTTTTGGTAATGGCTTGATTCAAAATTCTAATGCATTTATAGAAAATACAACATTTTTTAGATGCATTGATAGAAAGATAAAGTCTCCATTAATGGGGGTCTTAACACAGTCTATTAACCGGCATTCAAAGACTGACATTAACATATTACAGCCCGGACATCTAACTTGCGCAGGTGTTTGGTCCCTTGTCTTGTGCATATCTGTGTGTGTGTGTGTGTGTGTTTGTGCGTGTTTGTGTATGTTGGTTTCTGCATGTGTTGTTTCATCTCCCTCCCTCCCGTCTTTCCTCTGTTTAATTCTTCTTTGTAAAAATGTTTGTACAGTATTATATTATTATATACTCACGGCACTTTATTAGGTACCCCAGTAGTAACGGGTTGGACCCCTTTGCCTTCAGAACTGCCTCAATTCTTCGTGGCATAGATTCAACAAGGTGCTGGAAGCATCTCAGGGAGTTGGTCCATATTGACATGATGGCATCACACAGTTGCCGCAGATTGTCGGCTGACATCCATGATGCGAATCTCCCGTTCCACCACATCCAAAGATGCTCTATGGATTGAGATCTGGTGACTGTGGAGGTCATTTGAGTACAGCGAACTCATTGTCATGTTCAAGAAACCCGTCTGTGATGATTCCAGCTTTATAACATGGCGCATTATCCTGCTGAAAGTAGCCATCAGAAGTGGGTACATTATGGTCATAAGGGTGGACTGGTCAGCACACAATACTCAGGTAGGCTGTGGCGTTGCAACGATGCTCAATGGTACCAAGGGGCCCAAAGAGTGCCAAGAAAATATTCCCCACACCATGACACCACCACCACCAGCCTGAACCGTTGAACAAGGCAGGATGGATCCATGGTTCATGTTGTAGACGCCAAATTCTGACCCTACCATCGACTGTCGCAGCAGAAATCGAGACTCATCAGACCAGGAACGTTTTTCCAATCTTCTAGTCCTATTTCAATGAGCTTGTGCAAATTGTAGTCTCAGTTCCTGTTCTTAGCTGAAAGGAGTGGCACCCGAGTTGGTCTTCTGTGTGTAGCCCATCTGCCTCAAAGTTCGACGTACTGTGCGTTCAGAGATGCTCTTCTGCCCACCTTGGTTGTAACGGGTGGTTATTTGAGTCACTGTGCCCTTCTATCAGCTCGAACCAGTCTGGCCATTCCTCCTGACCTCTGGCATCAACAAGGCATTTCCGCCACAGAAACTGCCGCTCACTGGATGTTTTTTCTTTTTCGGACATTCTCTGTAAACCCTAGAGATGGTTGTGCGTGGAAAATCCCAGTAGATTAGCAGTTTCTGAAATACTCAGACCAGCCTTCTGGCACCAACAATCATGCCACGTTCAAAGTCACTCAATCACCTTTCTTCCCCATACTGATGCTTGGTTTGAACTGCAGGAGATTCTCTTGACCATGTTACATGCCTAAATGCACTGAGTTGCCGCCATGTGATGGCTGCTAGAAATTAAGTGTTAACGAGCAGTTGGACAGGTGTACTAATAAAGTGGCCGGTGATAAGTTTTTAGTTGGCCCTGGGACGCGTTCTCATTTCAGTGTAGTGTTTCTATATGTCACTGTTTAATTCTTAAATATGTAAATAAAAAAAATAAAAAAAACGATACAGGTTAGATGACCACAAAATAGAAAGGAAGTAAAGAAAAAACACTATTACTACTACTACTACTGCTACTACTACTACTACTACTACTACTACTACTACTACTACTACTACTACTACACGACTCAAAGTGCACATGTACATTCAGAATACATGGACTCCTAAAGAAGACATTTAAAGTGAATAAATGGAATCAGGCTGTTCAATTTCATTAGAACCTGCAGGTCTTTCCAATTATATGGATATTCAAATGCAGTTTTACCTAATTATGTCCTAACAAATAGAATATGAAGGACCAAGGAATCACTAGTGCGTGAGCCATAGTGATACAATTTAGAATTCAGCAAGCTGTAAATATACAGGAAATTATATAAGCAAGGCATTGTAAATAAATAAAATGCAGTGCTGGAGACATCTGACCAGGATATCTAGGTCTGGCAGTTTAGTCTTGTCATACTCACCACTCTGCTGCTCTATAATGATGATAATAATAATAATAATTATACAATGATTATAAGATAGGAAAAACTTCATGAGTCATGAGTGACAGACATTTGTCTTTGTCAGTGCAGGCTCAAATTACATAAACACCTATAAGAACATGTAAGATACACATACATACGGTGTAAAACTACTGACTGTACAGACATGAGAGCTCCCCCTTTTGAGCAAAATTAAAATTTTGAGCATATCAAACACTTTCTTTCCTGCATTCTATTGATTTTTTCTGCAACAATTTGTGCCTTTTGCATCGACTTCTGGTGCAAATGACTTTAGTTATGTAAAGGAAATTCTCACCACACTGCCTATGCAGTGTGGTGAGAATGACACGACTCGTACTGATGGTATTATTGCTGAGGAAATAAACTGCACATGATGTTGAATTTGCAATGTGAGCCACTATCACATGTATTCCACCCTTCCACCACATCCTCAGCGTTTTTTACCCCACTCTTATAATTGACCAGCCCTTGGCTAATATCTTAAAATTTACAGTAGGTGCATGGTTCTTAATAGAAAACTTTAAAAAAAAGTTGTGACAAATAAATGAATGAAAATAAAAAATGGCAAATAAAAAGAAGAAGAGGGGGGCAAGTCACTGTGAGGATATTTTTGGCTATTAGAGCTGACTCTGCACTTCCATGGCAGCATCTACACACACACACACACACACACACACACACACACACACACACACACACACACACACACACACACACACACACACACACACACACACAAATAATGCCCCATTTGGCACAGCATTGCACATAACAGTACTGAATGATAGGACTGACACAAAAGAGAAGAGCCAGGGGCTGGTCAACAAACTTAACAAATAAACTAATTAAAACTAGTATAAAACTACCATTAAATACAAAATATGAAATGTAAAAAAGCTATTTGTGATCCGTTAAGCAGGGGAGGGCTGAGCAGTGGCACATTACAGCACTAACATGTGTTTTGTATTGGGGCTGGAGATCGATGAGGGCATCCGGAACACATCCTTCATCAGCTGCTGTTGGGAGAGTTTATTGAGCGGCTCGTAGCAGAGGACATTTATTTGACAGGTGTTGGCCTCCCGGCCATGCCGCTCTGTCCCTATAGCTGTCTTCTTCCAGCCAGCTGCCTTGTTAGACACCTCACCGATGATGGATCGCAGGAATTGACATGACCGACACCAGGACAATGACCTTGTCTGGGTTCCTTCTGTTGTTATCTCTGTCTCAACCTGCTTGCTTCAACTCTGTCTACAGGTAGGGGAGGTTTAAGGTCTAAGTCTGGGGGAGGGGCTATTTCAGGGGGGGCTGGTGCCATCCCGTACCCCCCTCATAGCCTCGCTCCTGCACTGCTTATATACTGTACAAATTGTAAATACTGGATCTGAGTTGGGATTAATGACATACACTTTACTCTCATGTACTTCCGTACCGTCATGGAATGGGGGTTACGGTCCGGTGCACGTGGCCACATGCAGAATATGTGATATGTTGATTGATACATGTAATGCAAAACCAAAGTTTGCAAGCGTGAGTTATACGCTGTGATAGTACTGAGGTTACCACAGCAAGTTGATTGACGTGTGAATTGAGATGTGTAGATTCCGCCATCGCGACTGTTTTCATTCATTTCAAAATCCTCAACCGGTCCGTCTCAGCTCGACTCACACCAGCTGATGGTGTCGCTGCGACTCAGCTGGTTTTAGAATGTAAGAGACGTCTCCTATTTCCACAGCCAATAGAGAAGTCAGCTGGTAAAGTCAGCTATAAACTATAGAAATAAAATTATAAATAATCCATTTATTTTTCGCCGATTTATCTCTAGAAACGCAACTGTAGCAAACATCTTACTATCACTAACGTTATCCACATTCATATTTACACAAAACAAATGATATATCCAGTTTCAACAAAAGACAAAAACTTGGAGGTTATGACGGAAGTGCATTGTGCAAAGAGTGGTTGCTATGGAGAAAATACACCGTCTTGTCTCGTTGGTGTTGAGTTCTGTTGACAGTTGAGTTCCGTTGCTCTAATTGGTTCTAGGCCTATCTGAGTGCAGAAGCATTTTCTTTCCTCGTTCGGTTGACCCCCCCCACACACACACACCCCCACCCCCCATAATCACAACCAAATGAAGCAGTAGCAAACTCACATTCTGACTAGAATCTGAGTATGATGACGTCAGGCTAACTATGCGGTAAAACAATGTTTTTTCCCTGTGGAAGGGGAGTCTCTAAATCAGTTGGCCAATCTATAGACAATCTAATTAATGTTTACGGTGCGGGCAAGACCCAACACAAGTTGCGGGACCGGGAAGGAACAGACACACATGGGAGCCGTAGTGGGCGGTAATGGTCAGGAATTCACCGGAAGAACAGGAGAAGGATTAGGAAAACAGTCGAAATGTAATTTTCTTCTGATTTGACTAGTTTTTGGGGTGGTCCGTCTTGAGTGTTTAGGATCTTTTACGAACGGTATTACGAACGGACACCCTGAAATTGGTGGTATGTGGGCTAGTCTCGCATTGCCTCGCACTTCCTCCTCCACAACGCAGAGGAGGAAGGTCTGGCTAGTCCACACAGAATTCCAGGATGGGAGAAAAACATGCTCTGGTTTATTGGCATTTCGTTAAACCAATCGCAATCACCTTGGGCGTCGCTAATATCGGACGGAACCATGGTGCCTCTTCAAAATAGGCTCGGGATTGAACTTGTATTGGTGGAACATGTCTATGTTCAAAAGTTGTTTTAGTCGTGCAACAGAAAA
>NC_045741.1:31260170-31263791 GCF_008692095.1 Etheostoma spectabile
ACAGATAGTCTAGCTAGCTGTCTGGATTTAACCTCAGTTAACCATAGTCCTCATAAATCCACTGGAGTTTAGAAAGCCAACACAACGAAAGAGGAAGGTGAGGGACATCCGTCCAAAATGAGACATTTGGCGAAATGTTCTGCGGAATTTGCTGGCGGCACTTGAACAATGCCAGAAATAAAAAATCGTCAATATAGAATAGTGGGCAGTTATCACTGGGTGCGTGGATTCTGACATGCATCAGACAACAGCACTGCCATTTAGTCTTATTTCCTTTCTTTCATTGGATGGATTCCAACAGAAGCTAGAGCATGTTTAACATCCACAAAAGCCTTCTGTCTCACACTGACATGCAAATCTAATGGAAGATTTGTTTTCACATCGGTTGCATTTATAAAGCGTTATATCAGTAATCAGGAGCAGTACAGAAAAATCCCCTGGAATATGCTTTACTGCTGCAGCTGCTCTTGTCATTAGATCTTATTTTGTTGCTGATAAACACAGCTTCTGTCATGGTGGGGCAGATAGCCAAGACAGGTGTGTGTGATGTGGAGCCCACTGTGACTTTGCCTACCTGCAGCGTCAGCTCTTGCAAACACGTAGGTTGTTATCACCTCATTATTGTGGCCCCCTGGGATGGCACATCCATGGACTATGTGGGTGTTGCGAAGCACTATAAAATATGATCAGCACAGATCATCAAGCGTGTTGTGTGAAGGGGGCTGCTGATTGCCACTGATGAACACATTCAGATTCCTGTGGATATTAGGAGTGTTTTCGACTGCGTGAGAAGAATTATACAGGAGCCTGTTGTGTCAGTCATGTTGCAGGTTATGGGCTTAGATTGTGCGCATTAGTGGTGGAACACATTGCCGGGCTGCTGCTTCCTCCCTGCCCATGGAGACAGGCGTATGGCCATCTCATTCTGTGATTTCCATCGTCCCTCACATGTGCTGACATTTTGATTTTCTAAATATTACTACTCACAACTGACACACACAGAGCACAAATATGCTGAATATCAGATTCTCTCATGCGGAGGTCAGGTTTACATTAGGGAATAATTACCTTGCATGAGGAAATCAAGATGTTAAAAAAATCCAACCTGGACCAATGAGAGCTGGCTGTAGTCTAAGCTGGATAGAAAATGTCTAATGCTGATAACGGTATGTAAATGAGATCACTTATGCTATCAATGTGTCTTAATATAGTCAAAACTATATTCATGGTCACACCACCAGCATCAGCGTCACCTGGTGCAACTCCCATTGACCAGTTTACAGCATTTCTTGGCAGTACTTCGTTTCGCTTATGCTGAGACAGCATCTAGATCAAGCTGGTTGGTTATAGGTTGACGTGCTTACACACCGTTCAATTCACATCCATTGCCAATGTCCATGTGTCCTATATGTAAGGCTGGAGAGGTCATGGTGGCGGATGGATGTGTAGTGTTTCTGAATTTTGTGCAGGAGATCAGTGTTTTGTGTCACACCTCAGACCTGCTGTTAATGTTCTATTTTAAACCTTAACCATTACTCCTTCCCCTTAGTGTTTAAGTTGCCGAAACATATCTGAACCAACCAATCAATCAATCTATAGTAGAGCCTGACCGATATACCGGTAGGCTGATATTATTGGGCGATATTAGGAATTTCCCAATATATTGGTATTGGCATTTATAATGGCCGATTTTTTGTTAAATATCAGAATTATCATCAGAATTATGTATAATGACAAATAAATTATTCTGATAAATTAATATTTAAAAAATAAAAACGTCGACCGACGACCGAGCGTTGGTGTTGCATAGTCTGTTCTGTATAAAAACAAATAAATTATTATCATATAATTTTGTGAGAACTCATAAATAACTACAAATAACTAATGTCAGGGAAATCTGTTTATGTTTTGTAAAGCATTTCTGGATTTAAAAAAATAAATGTGTATCGGCCAATATATCGCCATTTCGGATTTTTAAATAATCAGAAAGAAAGAATCTTTTAAATTATGGCATTGCACATTAAAAACTCTTGTTGATGTTTGGGATTTTTTTAATATCTGTAAATCAAGCTTTAAGATGGAATGCTTGACTAATGCTTTATTACATTCAAGCAAACACCCATCAAAATGGATATCTGGAAAAGCCAGAGAATTGTGATCACTCAAGTCAAAGTGTCAACGCTGGGAAATCGAGGTGTAGTGAACAGAAATTGGAGATAAAATTAATTCAAAAACAATTCTAATTGAACATAATCCGGGGTGTTGTACACTCGTTTAATATTGACACGTCCAGCACATATGCATCAAACATCTGCTTGGATTATCACCCATAGGTTTACCCAGTCGTAAACATGCAACTCATCATAAACTGGTTTCAGAGCATGGCTTAGACTCTTGCAGTGAGACAATGAAGTAGGCTACAATGAAGAACGGTTGGTTTGGCTAGTAGATCCAAGGGTTTGAAGGCTAATGAGCCAAAAAACTGCAAAGGTTGGTGGATGGATGGATGGATGGATGGATAGATGGACAGACAGATAGATGGATAGATAGCCTTTGTTATTAGACTCACGGTCCATAAAAACAACAAAAAAGATACAGATACAGAAGACAGACAGCAATTAAATGAGACAGCTATACCAGTAACCCCATAAGGGTGACTGGTATCACAAAGCACTGAACCTCTGGTCAATCCAATGTGAAATGACAGAGTTACAAGAAGAATTCAGGCGACCAACACATTTATACATCAGATTCCTATAATACTTGGAGACAGAATATAGAATTTTACAACTTACAGAATAAATCATGACCGCAATTTTGACGTTTGTTGAAATTATCACTAGTTTTTTCAAAGTAATCCACCACTTTCCTGTTATGTGGTGCTCAAATTTGAGCCATCTTCAACTTTTTGCATTTTCTTTTAACCACAGACCACTCTGTTAGCACCTCAGCTGCGTAAATGCAGTGGTCTCATTGAAATGAAGGAGGAGCTTGCATTTCTTCCACACAGTTCTAATGTCTGACTTAACATGGCTTTAGGGAACAGTTTTCTCTTTGCTTTCCCAGTATGTCTCACTGACTGAGTTACATTGTACATGTCATTAGTGTTGGGTATCACCAATAATTTCCCAAATTGATTTGATTCTAATTCACAAATTTGTTTCCGTTTCTGATTCAATATTAATTAGGTTAGGGAGATTCCGTTCAAAAGAGATTCTCAGAGAACTTAAAATGTAAATTGTACAAGCAAGAAGCATTTGTTTTTAGGTTTTAGATGAACTGACCCCCAAAATGTCTGTTGTGGGTTACACAGTACATCCATAGTGAAAAAGGCAAAGGTTTTATTAATAAATATCAGACCATTAAAACAAAGATTGAGTTTTAATTGGAGAATTGATTATGTAACCCAGCCCTACCAGTCATTGTCAGTAGCATGTGGCTTCAAAGTGTCACCTGGCTTTTTTTCCCCCCGTACCTCTGTGGTTTTTTAATTGGCTGCAGTCCAGAGTGTCCATGTCCATGTAAAACAGCTATTGATTGCTCCGAAAAAAAATCACCAAGAGCAGCATAGTGATATGCATGTTGTGTGGTTATGTCCAGAGGAGCGCTTTCTCCAACAAA
>NC_045741.1:31263801-31294696 GCF_008692095.1 Etheostoma spectabile
ACTACTGTACCATATGTGGGAAGCAAAGTGTGAAAAAGCAGGTGTGATGGGACAGATTGTCAAGTCTCCCTGGATTGAACAGCAGCACAAGGAGCGTTGTGCGCGGCTGTCAGAGAGCCAACAGGAAACCTTTAGACAGACCTTTAATTATCCGCTGATCAACAGAGGCTGTATTTGTAATTAGAGAAAGGAAATGTTAATGCATTCTATGGAGTTGGAAAGCACTCACGTGCCCCGGCATAAATCTCCAGCGTCTGACTTTACTAATCTCACGAGGCAACACTGAGTACACTGCTTTTCTGTTAGCATGTCCTCACTGCAGACATCGTGTTCATGGTAGCAGATTTTTTATTTGAGAGGGGAATATTTGGTTTTGACATATGGCATGTGTCTGACCAACCAGTGGTTGCTTGTGGATTTATTTAAACCTACATTGTGTAATTTCTTGAGTAGATTCTCAGCAAAAACCCCTCTGTTCTTTTATAAATATGTGCTCATTCATGTGTAAATACTTCCACCATCTACTAAAAGTGCCATTTAGAATCATTCGGAATACATATGAGTGAGTAGCTCGAATTACGGCTGCCTTGTTGCGCCTCCATTGTTAAAATATATTAGCCAGGGGTGGCCTATAGCTCACTAAGTTAGTGCGCTCGCCCCATGTTGGGTGAGTCCTGAGGCGGCCCGGGTTCGGGTGCAGCCTGTGGCCCTTTGCTGCGTGTCATCCCCCATCTCTCTCCACCTTCCACGTCTATCCACTGTATATCTGTCTAATAAAAGGAAAAAAAAACAGAAAACAATCTTTAAAAAAAATTTATATATATTTATATATATATATATATATATATATATATATTAGCCAAAGAGGGTCTTACCTCCACTTTTACACTTAGTGGCACCCTTCACCGTGATGAATGCCAGGGGGAGATTACTCCCCAGGGTAGCAAAAGAGAGAATTAAAGCGACATCGCGACAGGCAAAGCAACAAGACCAAAGTTAAAATTGAAGTGGCTAGAACAGCTTTGTGCTAATTTCGGGTTTCGGCCACCGCAGGAGTTAAAACGTGATCGAAATGGGAGGGGCTTGAAAGTAATACTCATTTGGTTGTCATATACAATTTCACTGCCAGATGGGAGAAATTTTTACACAGTGTAGCATTGCCAAAAACACTGCTGATACAAAAATATAACCTGTAACAAGATTTTTCAGTGCCGATGCTGATACCGATATTCTTTCCATCAGCCTTGGCAGATGACCAATATGGGCTGCCGATTTTCTTGAGCTGATATTTGGAGCTCACACTGCTTTTCCTCCCTCGATTTACATCATAAAATCCAAACCCTTCCACACTGGATTTGTTTTCAGAATCTGCTCTGCCATTGCTTTAAACAAAAACACAGATTAGTGTCACTTCTGCATAATCTTACATTCATATCACCCAAATTCTGTGTGCAATGTTTATCATATGGATGGGTGCACTGCATATGATTAACTGTACAAGGGTAAAAGGCTTTCATCAACATCTACAACGCAGCCTTGATGATGCATTGCCTGCTGACGGATATAATCGGGTCTTAACAAAATGTCCTTTGTCAACACATTTAACTAATTTGAGAAAACAATACACCTGAAAAGTAGCCATTGAAATAAAGTGCCATAAAATCGGTCTACCACTAACCTGTAACACTGAGAAAATTGCTCGTCAATGTAATACACACAAACACAGAATAGACTCAACACTGACACTTTCATAATAATTTATGGTCTTTTTTTTGTGTTTATTTGACGAATGTTCTTATTGTTGTTATTATTATCATTGTTATTTTGTTGTCTTTGTACTGTGTTTTTCATCTGTTTTTTATTTCTTTTTTCTTGTTAACATTGCTGCTGGAACTTTCCATCGATTAATAAAGAGAAGTCTAAGTCTAAGTCTATATTGTCCCTATTTGGTTCCTATCAAAAACCACAAAAAGTAATTTAGTTAAGTAATGATTGACACATTTTTGTTACTGAACATGCATTGTAAAGCTTACATAGGGTAATGGACTCACAAACGCTTGATTGTTCAAATATGTCAAAGTCCACCAGTCTATTCTCAAACTGTCGACAAACACAGGCAAAAGTACCAAAACGCAAAAGGCGGAGATCAAAAACTAAAAGATGAGGCAAGGTCATAAAATTCACTGGAAGCACGCAGGGAAAATGGGCAGGAACGCTGACCCAAACGGTACAAAACCAACTGAATGAAAACAATCTCACCACGCCTGATCTATGAATAACTATTTTATTATCAAGCATTTCCAAAAGTGATGAGTTGAAACCATTGAAGCTGTTGCATGCACTGTAGTTTTGTGAAATAAAAATGCTTAAATCACACTCTTTACAAAATTGCAATTGACTTTTATTTTCCGAGCCTGTGGAGGGCTCGATAGAAGCCAGCAGCTTGTCTTCGTCAGCATTTTCTGAGTGGAAATTGATTTGTAAAATAAATGAAATGCATCAGTGTATTGACATTTTCACCAAGACCTAAAATGTTTTATGTCATATTCAGGTGACGGTCTTCTGGAACAAATAGAGACAGTGTATGCTTGGACAGTAATTTTAAAGGGACAAGCAGATAAACTCTGTAATAAAATCATGCATTTTCAACTAAGGCTATTAAGATATTGGGCCCTATCTTGCACACAGCATAGCGTGGCTCAAAGCCAGATGCAAGTGGCTATTTTAAGACCTTCTTTGCGCCCATGGGTGTGCTGGTCTTACAGGGAGGTGTGTTCAGGTGAATTCTTGGCGTATTGTTATCTTGAGGCAGCGGAAAATATTCCAAATTCCAAATTGATCAACAAAAAACTGGTCTAAAGTCAATACCACAGCAGTTTATTATTATTTTCACAGTGTATTAGTAAAATGTGCCTAGGCTCGTGCACAGCACACACTCTATGTCATACACACACAGGGAAGCGCGTGTTACGGCCAAAACACACCTACGAATTAATGAAGACACAGCGCATGTTTTCCACCGTCAAAAGTGGATTTGGACATGCCCTAAATGCAACTGTGCAACACGCTTTAGGCTGTGAGCTTAGATAGTTAAAATAGGGCCCCAAGTGATGCTTTATTGATCCCGCAAGGGGAAATATTTTTTTTTGTCACTCTGTTAGTCTATATTCATTCATTTTACACACATACCCGAATTACACACGCGCGCATACAGGACCTACTTCAGATATGGTATTAGGGGACCACTAAGGTCTATATAAAAGAGACTTCAGATATGGTATTAGGGGACTGCTAAGGTCTATATAAAAGAGACTTCAGATACAGTATTTGGAGACCACTAAGGTCTATATAAAAGAGACTTCAGATACAGTATTAGGGGACCACTAAGGTCTATATAAAAGAGACTTCAGATACAGTATTAGGGGACCAGTAAGGTCTATATAAAAGAGACTTCAGATACAGTATTAAGGGACCAGTAAGGTCTATATAAAAGAGACTTCAGATACAGTATTAGGAGACCACTAAGGTCTATATAAAAGAGACTTCAGATACAGTATTAGGGGACCACTAAGGTCTATATAAAAGATACTTCAGATACAGTATTAGGGGACCACTAAGGTCTATATAAAAGAGACTTCAGATACAGTATTAGGGGACCACTAAGGTCTATATAAAAGAGACTTCAGATACAGTATTAGGGGACCACTAAGGTCTATATAAAAGCATCCAAAGAGCACCATGTCATGGGCCCTTTAATTTAACTGATTTGTACTGTTTAAGTCCAAACCACTAAATAGGCTAGCTCCAATGTACCTCTCTGACCTTTTATAATCGTACGGCCCTCCAAGGTCATTCAGTCCAGCTTAAAAAGATCAAGGCTGAAGCACGGGTGAGATTGCACTTTTAAAGTTTTAGCCCCCAAACTCTGTAATGAGTCGCCTCTACGTGTTAAGGCGGATTTTTGGTTTTGGAGACGCACAACGCAGAGCCTACGTAAGTGGCCTACGCCATTGTGAGGTTTATACTTGTACACAGGAGTGAGAGAGTGACGAGGATTAGCTTCGGAGAGACTCCAGACAGAGAGTGAAGATGGTGAAACAAAGTGTCTCCCCTGTTCTTTCTGACCACGGTCGGAAATCTGTAGCAGGAAGAGTTAACCCTCTCCTTGATTTCATGTTGCTTATGGAGAAGGGGAACCAGGAAATGAGTTGGGGGAAATGCAAGGCTAACAAACCCAAGCAAGAGTACCAATCAGAGTTGTTACACTCTGCGTTGCCACGACATATAGTTACATTTCAGGAAAGCGGCACGTCGGGCTACGCATACCTACGCAGTAGGTACCTACGCACTCATTCAACACAGAAGCATAGAACCTTGACTTAGACCCCTACACTGCCTGTTTTTAAATCCTGTCTCAATCACTTGAGCAAATAGATAAAGCGCAGAAGAGCTTAATAAAAATGAGGCCAATAGATTATACCTCTTTTATTGCTGGGAATCTCATATCTAGGAACTCATAATGTATAGATTTGCAGAATGGAACAGACTTTCAATCTCGCCTCTCCTTAGAACTCCACTGAATCAAGCTCAAATTACGAAAGCAGAATCCAGCGTTGTGCTGAAATCCAAAGATTTCAGCACATAATACTTCAGATCGCTCCACTGATAAATATTGTGGTTCAGTCTGGTGTTTCAACATGTTTTGAACTCATTTCTCACACTGGCATTTAGCTGCTCTAGTACAGTGACCGTTTATATGTGCCTCTCTGGAACGGGCTGATGCTTGACCTGTGGTATTGCTGCTTGTAGCTGGACCCCAAAGCACTTAATATGCATAATATAGCCTACTACTGACTTCTACTGCTGCTACTTTGATGGAACACATTGTACTACTACACTTACCTGACAGAGAACATTGCAATATCCAGCCCAGACTCATGGCATTTTGTGAAATGGGGACATTATTAAATTTATTGATTCGTGTACAGGGACTCGTTTTTTTCGTGGTGTAAGCGCAAATTTTACACTAATCTATTACAATGTGAAAAATATTTTGTGATAACAGCACGATTAGTGTATTGAGTAGTATTGAAAAGCTCAAAATCTGCATAAGGAGGTTGGTTGGGGGGACGGTTGGGTCAAACAACACAGGAGACCGGGGTTCGTGTCCCACATGTGACAGTTCCTCCTTTACCTAACCACAACTGTCCCATTGCCTGTCTCGCACATGGCGTTTCATTTCCCTGTTGTCCCCAAGAGACCACAGATTGTCTCCCGGCGGTTGTTGCTGTCACCGTCTACCACGTGTGGCGTTTCATTTCCCCATAGTTGCGTCCCCCAGAGACCCCGGATCGTGACCCGGCGATCGCCTCTCCCGGTTGTTCTTTTCCTAACCACAACCGTCCCGTTGTTGTAGCGTGTCCCTCGTGTGGCGTTTCATTCCCCCGTAGCCCAGCGTACCCCAGAGACCGCTGATCGTGTCCCGGTGGCCGTTCCATCTCAAAATAAAGAAAATCGTGTTGCTTTTGACAAATTATTAATCAAAATAACGTGACAATTTCAAGAATTGCCGGGACACCGGGTTGCAATATCACAGTTAAAATGTGGAGTAGGCACATACCTTTTAGAACTCAAAATCAGCATACACTAAATTGATAAATTTGAAAGTTAGGCTTATTTCCTAGGACCATATTTTTTATGGTGGAGTAAACCCAACAGCAACTTCATGGGCCTAAAAAAAGTGAAGCCTTTAAGTGCCTTAAATTTGTATTCTATCTAATATCCAGCACGGGGCGACTTCACTGGCTCCAATAAGAGGTCTGTTTCTGTAGAGGTCTATGGGAAAATGAGCCTACTTCTCACTCGATTTATTACTTCAGTAGACATCATAAACACAATCATGTGTCTTCTTCAATACAGCCTGATGTTTATTTGGTAAATTATGGTCCCATTTATTTTAAAATTGACAATAAAGCAGGGTATACTCTAGGACCTGTCAATCATGACAATCTTGATTATTTTTTTAATGTTTTGTATTGATTTGTTTGGTGGCAGTTTGGTGTATAACTCAACCCAAACTGTTTTTTTAAGGCTGATATATGATGTGAAAATATATGATACTGTATATTGACAGAGAGCATTGGACAATCTTAGCGATCCAGATTCCTCGGATTTTCTGATTTTTTTCAAGATGCGTACTAAGCCGGACATTTTAAATTGTAAAAATACACTTTCCATGCTCTCTGGTGGACAAACTCTGTAATTAAGACACTTTCTGAATAACCTCAGAGCTAGTTTGGTATTTCTGTTACTTATTGCCCAGTAATAAGTTAGATACTACTCTGCAAAAAGATCATTTCAGCGTGGCTGATTCATCAGTCTAGCTCTAGTTTGCTTATCTATTTTTTTAGGGAACGAGGTGATTATTTTGAATGACAAGGTTATTGACCTTTATATTTGAATATTTCAGGCGCTCTCTGTTCAACAAAGGGTTAAAAGCACACTGAATTGCCATTCCTTCAGTCTTTTTCTTTAAACCAAGAGCGTCATCTAGTTGTCAGGAATTATAACTAATGGGTCCCTTGGACAGCCGAGGCTTCAAAAGACAGATTTTTTAACTGATTATTTTCGACGTGAAACATTTTGCACAACAACAAACATACAAGGAATATGACTACAATAAGAAAAGTGCAATAAACACTGTAAACAATAAAAAAAACTACATTATATACATTATATTGTATATCAACCAAGGAAACATTGTCTGCAAATTGAATATTGACCAATAAACACATGGTGGGGTTAGCCCCAATTTCCACCAAATGCGGAACAAAATGCAGATAAGCAGAGCTTCTATTTTTGCCGGACGCCGAAGAGCTTCGTAGGAATTCAGCACACGGCAGATAGTGCGGGACAGGAAGTCGAGCACAGAAACAGAATAAAACATCCAGTTACTTTTCAAAATAAAAGACACCTTGCTCATGGCGGATCATATTTCCCTGCACTACACCTTGAAAACACAGCACAGAGTTAGATAGATAGATAGATAGATAGATAGATAGATAGATAGATAGACAGTTTGATAGATAGATAGATAGATAGATAGATAGATAGATAGATAGATAGACACACAGACAGTTTGACAGATAGATAGATAGATAGATAGATAGATAGATAGATAGATAGATAGATAGACAGACAGACAGACAGACAGACAGACAGACAGGCAAATATATAGACAGACAGTTTGCCAGACAGACATACAGATAGATAGATAGATAGATAGATAGATAGATAGATAGATAGATAGATAGATAGATATTGATCCAAAAAATGGGAAATTACGGTGTTACAGCAGCACACGTACATTAGTCACACAACACAGAATATAAATATAAATGAGATACTAGGAAAAAATATACACACATACTGTATACATTAAATAATAATAATAATAATAAAAACAATAGGAATAAAATATAAGAACTAATATTTAAATATATACAGGATGGGGAAACAAAATGTGCAACTGCTTAAATAATATGCTAAATGTATGCGTAAATTTACATTTACAGTTGTTCCCCTCTACTCCTCTGGATGGAAACGAACAGTTGGTGGTTTTGTGATTCAGTCATTGGACGCACCCGTCAGTCATGGACGCACCCGTTTCGCAACAAATTACGGACCTGGTGGGTGTTGACGGACGGCGGAGCACTGAGCGAAGCCGATTCGCGGTTGGTGGAAATCCGGGGTTAACCCTTTAAACAGAATGGAGACCGATACTTTTCTTACGCTTTCTCAGTCGGTTCTGGGGTTTAAGTATCCACTTACAAATGTACTGGTTTCGTGTGGAGTTGTCTCGCACTATTATATGAACAATGTGCTTGAGTGTGTGTGTGTGTGTGTGTGTGTGTGTTTGTTTTCCTAAAATGCAGTCAGAAGTTTTTTATAAAACCAAGTTCCTGGAGGAGAAGAGTGATGCATTGCGTCCTGCACCACAGCTGACTCAAGACTCTAACCAATTTCTTGAAGTTCAGGGATCAGCTCACTTCCAGTATTATTGGATTTCGACCATGACACATTGTGTTTCTGAATCTAATATTTCAGAAGGTTATTAACAGCCAGCTCACGTCACTAATCACAGACGCCAAGCGGCTCTTTGTAACTGAACAACGGGACGGGAATTACATCCAGTTTTCTTTACCAGGTGGCCGCTCAATTTCAGGGGGAACTACAGCTTGTTTGATGTGTCTTTTGACCCTGTGAAATTGGGGAAGTTCATTCCGCTGAAATGATAAATCTTTATGGGAAACATGAGCTGGCAGGCTTTTGAAATTGTTCTCGTTGATGTTACGTTGAAATGGATACCACCTGTCAAAGCGGCCGCAGCAGAGGCAAAGAGAGATATTCTTTGTTGCAGATGGATTTAATGTCACTGACTTATTTGTTTGTATAGAACAGGGTCCTGCTGTGGTGAAATCATTCCTCCCTTTCTTAAAATGGAAGGGGCAAGCTTATTCATAACTGTCTTGACCCTGGGAGTCGATTTATCCCCCCTCACTTGGTCGCGATGTTGATGAAAACCATTTCATCCGTATGGGTTTTTGGCTTTAGTTCTACCCAAGTCATCAGCTGCAAGCTCAAAAAGCCATAGCTCTCAGTAGCAGCTACCGCAGTAACATTCACTGCCAACATTGAAAGGTTACCAACACACACACACACACACACACACACACACACCTACCTGCGTCACATCATTTCTATGTGTTGTTTTCATTGGATGTGAGCGGTAGTCTTTGTAATGGGCTTACAGAATTGTCATTTTACGTAACAAAACATACTTACAGACTTAAATGTAATATAAAACTATGTTTGGGCTTTTTTTTAAATTAGACTATTTTCAATCCTTAATCAAAAATAAGTAGCCTATGATTTATCTACATACACAATATCAAATATTTCATAATTTTCATCAGAGGGGGCAAAATTATGTAACACATTTTAAATCAATAGGTGGCGCAGAAAGCTCATTTGGACAGGCATGCCCCCCCATTACCTTGTACAACATCTGACTGATCACTCAATTATTATTAACAATTTACCTATTAACCCTCATGTTGTCCTTGGGTCAAACTGACCCGTTGTCTTATATCAATGTTCTTTTTAATTACCCAAAATAACACGATTGATTCCACACAACGCTCTTTAGCAAGTACAAATCTCTACTTTCATTTCTTATTCAATTTTATAGCATTTGAAAACAAAATTGACGTGATTTTGAAATAGTAAAAGTTGACATATTCCAGTCTGTGGTTATCCAATTTCTGCTTTTCTAACTTAAACAGGTATAATTTCCTATAATTGAGGTTTATTGACTATAAATTCCAAAAATAACTGTGAAACTAGTTAATAAGTTAGTGTTACATAGTCTTGAAAACGTCAAAAAAAGTGACAGACGTTGAAAAAAAGCGTCAAGTGTTGAAGAAAGGGACAAAAACGTAAGAAAACATCTAAACCATTGATAAAAAGCGTCAACAAAAGTATTGACTTTCAATTTTGATGGGAAGACAACACAAGGGTTAACTATAAATAGCCAAATACTTACTGTTAGTATTGCAATACTTCGTTGTTAACCAATAATAACCTAAAATCCAATTGTCTTGACCTAATGTCACCACAGTGACTTATTATTGGTTCAGTCCATGTGAATATGACTCTGTAAATAGTGTGTCAGTCTTAACGTGATGACTTTATACTAAACCTGGATAAAACATGAATTGTATGCACATATTTCAAATAATAAAGTCGACTTCCATGGTGATCAAATAGGCATGTAGTTTGTTTTGTAAAGGTTTTGTATTCTGCCCTTTTAGTTGAGATTTTACGTTGCATTTGTGGTCAAGACACAAAGTAGGAAATAAGTGTAGTTCCTATCTTGATCTTGATCTCACGCATTCCAAGTTAATGGAAGCAATTATAGCTCATTTATTTTGTAAGCTCTGGATATTTAATTGTCAGGAAAACATGTGCCCATAAAGTGCCTCTTCGGTTCTAGCTCTAGTTTTGGCTTTCTAGCTCTGTTCTTGTGAGAAAACCTCTCTTTCTCCAAACTCAGTGATTTTTTTCTTTTCTTGCTGGATTTTGACAAGTGACTTTTTAGTTTTTGGAGTTTTATTGTTATGGAATGGAATCCTCAAAATATCAGACAGAAATGCGCAGTGATATGAATTTGGAACAAGATCTTGAATTGGGACATTTTGCATGGACCTGTCTAGACTTTTTGAGTTGATATCTTTTTTTTTTCTTTCTTGTAATTGATTTATGTAAAGATGATCCTTTTGTTTGGTACAAACCGACATTGCGGTCGTAGTTTCTCCTGAAAAAAACAAACACAATTGCTGAACCTACTTGTTGCATCAGCCATAGTAACAGTGAGTAACAGCATTTTTATTGGATAATTATTAAAGAGTTTGGGAGAAGAGACCAATTTCTTTGTTTTATTTAAGTTGAATTTCTTTTTCAGATAACTTTCTCTTACACATTATTTGTATTTTTGTCTGAGAATACGTCATTGCTGGCTCTATTATGTTAACTGGCAACATTTTTTCAGTCCATAAGGGTGGGCGATACGCCCATAAAATAACAATCATGGTATTTCTGTGACAACGATAGCAACGATATCAAACAAGCCAGAGCAGTTACCAAATTAGCCGACAATTTCAACCTTTAAAGTACTACTAAGGTGGTCACGGTAACAATACTCAATAACATGCCAAAAAAATGAGGTGCACCTGAATGCACTTTCAGTTCACGAGGCACACTTGAATGCACCATAAGTTAACGCTGTGCACCTGAATGCTCCATGAAGTTCTGTCGGTGCCCATATACTTTACACACACACACACACATATATATATATGTATATATATATATATATGTAGTCTAGTTTTAATGTTTTACCTTGTATATCATATAGCACTTTGTAATTTGTATCTGTAAATGCCCTGAATGAATATAATTTATTATATTTGAACATGCTAGCAAATATCTGCATTCAAAAAGTCAAAAGTACAAACCCGTACACATAAATATTCAATGTGAGACATTAACCACGACTACCAAGGTGCATTTGTTGTACAACATTTGTTATAGAAAAGTTGCTCTGCTAATTTTGCCGCTGTGGGTTAACTTGGGGTTGAATGAATCAGTAAGTAGAATTTAAAATGTTGTTCCCAACATTTTAAATTCCCTAAAGCTCTGATTCACACTTCTGACTGGCTTCTTCTTCATAGCCTTGGTGACTGAGACTTATAGGTATTGCAGTATTTAGAGCTTTGAGAGTCCCCTGTCATGTGTCTTATATTGAGCAGCATAAAAAGAAAAGAAATTAAAATGGGAATTCAGAGGGGGGAAAAAAACTTCCAGAACCTCCCACTTTGCAACTCTCTTCAGTTGACAAACATAACCATAGAAAATGCTTGCTTTAGTTGCCACAAGCAGATACTGTGGGAGATTAATAATAATAATAATAATAATAATAATAATAATAATAATAATAAAGTGAATTTATATAGCGTTTTTCATGAACTCAAAGCCGCTTTACAGGGCAGGAAGAGCACTCTAGCCCTATGGACAGGGGGGGGGACCAGTGGGGCCAATCATATTTCAGAAGGGGGGCACCCCCCCGACCCCCCTTGCTGTGAAGAGGCTCTGTTCTGTGTCCTGTTATTAACCTTGTTTTTCTTGTTTTGACTTTTTTTGTTGCTAAAGGCTCTAAATGCCCCGTCTGACCCATTAGACACTGACTGTTTTCAAGCAGACAAACAAAGCTGCCCCCCCCCCCTCCTCCTCTGTACTCCCCTCTGCTGATGCCAGGTAAAGCATGGAGGAGGAGTCTGTCTCACCTGCGCGGCATGGGTCAAACCCTCAGCGTCGCTTCCCACCGGAGCAGAGCCCGCCTCTCAGCCTCTCAGCCTCTCAGCCTTCAGCTGAAACCCAACACCTGTGACATCATGCACGTAGACATTGGCTGCTGGCTGACTGGCTGGCTGGCTGGCTGACTGGCTGACTGGCCGGGCCCTGCTCACAGCGCTGCAGGGCTGTTCACTGCTCTTCACTCCCACGAGAGATCAGCAGCTCTGACCCGCGAACGAAGCTGATCTGTGTTCAGATCAATCACGCTGCTGCACAGCTCTGAAGCTCTCTACCTGTGGCTGACCTGAGGGGCTGCACACCTCCCCCAGTCTCAGCGCTCCGTTGGCTTGCAGGGGGATTGTTTTACAGGCTTTGTGGGGGAATTGCTCAGTTATACCTCTAAGGAACAGCACTAATTCAAAGGATAATCTTGTTTTCTCCATGGAGCTTGACAGGTAAGCACTTGCATTTCAGCAACTTGTAAAGTTTTCATGCTGAACGTGTCCACCTGATAACATGCCTTCTGAGACATCTTTTTTTCTAACTTTGTGGCTCTGAAATATCAATTTAAGACCTAATATCATGATATCAAAGGTTTAATTGTAGGATTCATGGATTGCACTGAGGAACAAAAGTGAGTTATTGGCTACAGATGAGGGTCACTGCACTCACACACACATGCACACTCACACAAATAGCAAGCTAAGGAGACAGAGAGACAAGAATGGACAAACAAGACAAAGTGCACTGAAGACTTGTAATAACAGAAGCGTTATACATGCTGTCCGTCTTGCTGCTTTTACCCTCCTGCACGTTTCACCCAGCCTCCACTTTGAGACTTCAACTTAAACAGATATTCATTAACAAAGCCTTGCAGTAAAAAGTTATGAAATGCATCTTATTTGTTGAGAAATTTTGCTTCGGGGGAAAGTGACAAATCCACATTAAGATCCACATGTACATGAAGCCTGTAAGCAAAAATCAAGATGATGAAGTAGAATGGAAATCTTTGAGTTACACAAGGTCAGAAAACTGACTGACTTTACTAAGTGGGAAAAGAAAAAGAAAAATTTAATTTTCAAGCGAGTTACTACAATCTATAGAGTGAAACATGTCCAAGGTGACATCTTCTTCTTCTCTGTAAATGTGCCAGATTGTAGCCCAAGGGCTAATTTCCATCTGCAGTCCAATAGGCAGGTTGGAGTTTACACAACAGACATAGGATAGTAACATTTAGTATATAAAAAAGAAACAATAAGAAAAGAAGAAAAAAAAGAAAAAACAGGACAATTCATTAGTAGAAAAATAGAAACCCAGAAATTGATACTGATGCTTTGATCAACTAGGAACTGCAGCTGTCAGATCAAGTAGTAGTGGAGTACAAGTGTGGTACCTTAAAATTGGACATAAGTACAGTACTTGAGTTAATGTATGTTCTTGGACAGTGTTTTTTTATAACTGAGAAAAAAATTGAAAAAAGAAATGAAAAATTAAAGTTTGAAGCCAAAGAGGGTTCCCTTGGACAAAATGTGTTCTTTAACAGAGTTCTACAGACGTTTTAGAATATCATAGTTTATTTATTACTTTCAAACTGAATGGAAGAAATTCAATTGAAAGAAGGAAATTGAATCTTAGCTACCAATTTGTACAGAAATCTGCACTAAAAAACAGTAGGTATATTTTGAAACTCATGCCAGTTTTGGATTTTATTATATGTATTTTATTTTGTTTTATTATTCGGTTCAACAAACAGAAGAAGAAGTTAGAAGTAGGCCAACAACGCCGTACAGGTCAGCTTCCCTGGAGGGATGTTTTCTGGTGAGAAATCACTGAACTGAAGTTGTCTGAAGTCATAGGCGTAACTTAGAGTTCAACCTTTTTTTTTTGGGGGGGGGGGGGATCTCCACCTTGGAGCACATCAAACACATCATTTTCTGCATTGTGGTGATTTATTTCCTGCAACATTTTTGGCATTTTCTGCATTTCTGCAAGTTTTGGTACAAATGTCTTTCTTTGTGTAACAGAAGTGACAATAATAGTTTTTTTGGGTGGTTACACTGGCCTGTTTTGATTATGGGGAGGGGGTCGGGGGTGGGGGGTTGTTATTTACACCTATGTCTGAAGTTGTTGAGCACAGAGCCGGCCGCCGGTCTCTGGGGAGTGCTAACATTTCAGGCAGCTGGGCTTGTGTCTTTCAACCACGCTATTATCAGCCGCTAATCCCACCACAGTCCTCTGCAGCCGCTAAATTGTTAGTTTAGAGAAGCCACCATTTTAATTTCATCCAACCTGTCTGTCCGACTCTACATTTCACCATGTGTCTTTTCAAAACAAAGGAATTTACCTGCTCCAAAATACTGGTTACTGGTAATAATTAACTTGAGGCAACACTTGTATTGTAATCATCACATTATCACATGGTTTGATGTCATGTGATGGACATGGATAGTTTTTCAATTGTTTTCCCCCTTAAAGAACTGTCTAATGATTTGTGTTTGTGGTATTCCAGTAAATCCTAACACCAAACAGAAATCCAGCTGTGTTGACTTGATTGTTACTTCTGCAAGGCTTTTTTCATTTTAATTGCTACTGTTGTCATACATACAGTATACAGTATTTATGTATTGCTCCGTGAGGGAGATTTGTCTTCACAGTCTGTTTCATGCACATGGCAAAATGCACGGACGAATACTTCAGATGACATAAGGACAGGTTTATAGACACAAAGAAACAACCACAGTTACAGTGTTACAATGACACCGATTCTATACAAAGTTGCTTGTTCAGCAGTGCTATGGCAGAAGCAACAAGGCAAGGCAAGGCAAGGCAGCTTTATTTGTATAGCACATTTCAGCAACAGGGCAATTCAAAGTGCTTTACACAAAATCAGTTAAACAGATAAAACACAAGTAAAAACAGTTAAAAATCATAAGCATTACAAACCAATAAAACACATGAATAGACAGTTAAAACAAATAGAAACATAAAACACAAGAATAAAAGTTACAGTGCAGGATAAGAAATTTAAAGAAACGAGCAGTCATTTAAAGAAACACATAAAACACAAAAATAAAAGTTACAGTGCAGCATAAGAAATTTAAAGAAATGAGCATTCATTTAAAGAAAGGCAGCATCAAAAAGAAAGGTCTTCAGCCTTGATTTAAAAGAACTGAGAGTAGCAGCGGATCTGCAGGTTTCTGGGAGTTTGTTCCAGATGTGAGGAGCATAGAAACTGAAAGCTGCTTCACCCTGTTTAGTTCTGACTCTGGGGACAGAAAGTAGACCTGTCCCAGATGACCTGAGAGGTCTGGGGGGGTCATAGTGTAGTAGCAGATCAGAAATGTATTTTGGACCTAAACCGTTAAGGGATTTATAAACTGCAAGAGTACTTTGAAATCAATCTTTGAGACACAGGAAGCCAGTGTAAGACTTCAGAACTGGAGTGATGTGACCAGTCTCTTGGTCTTAGAGGACTCGAGCAGCAGCGTTCTGAATCAGCTGTAGCTGTCTGATTGATTTTTTAGGGAACCTGTAAAGACCCCGTTACAGTAGTAAGTCTACTGAAGATGAAAGCATGGACCAGTTTTTCCAAGTCTGTTTACACATAAGTCCTTTAACCCTGATATTCTTAAGGTGATAGTAGCTGACTTTGTTATTGTCTTAATGTGGCTGTTAAAATTCAGGTCTGGTCCATGACTACACCCAGATTTGGCTTGTCTGTTGTTTTTAAAATGTTGTTGAAGTGAGCGCCGACTTTTAATCGTTCCTCTTTTTTTCCAAAAACAACCACCTCAGTTTTTCCTTCATTTAATTTCAGAAGTTCTGGCACATCAGTCGTTAATTTGTTCAATGCAGATCAGTTTTTGTATTGGACTTAGTCCCCTGGCGATAAGGTTATGTAAATTTGTGTGTCCGCATAACTATGGGAACTTATTTTGTTTTTCTCCATATCTGAGCCAGTGGAGCAGAGATGTAAACAGAAGAGGCCCAGAATGGAGCCTTGCGGAACTCGCACCGTCAATTTGTACGCTCAGATGCATAATTACCTTAGACACAAAGAATCCATTCTTAGGTAGGATTCAACCAGTTTAGTACTAAGCCAGAAAGGCCAACGCAGTTTTCCAATCGGTCTAGTAGTATGTCGTGGTCGACCGTGTCAAATGCCAGCTGAGATCAAGTAAACTAAGATTGAAATTTGCCATTATCTGTGTTAAGGTGGATGTCATTAAAGACTTGACAAGAGCCGGTTCAGTGCTGTGGTGTGGTCGGAAACCCACTGAAAGGTATCAAAACTGTTGCTTAGTGACAAGAAATGGTTGAGTTGTTGAAGACTACTTTTTCAATGATTTTACTTAAAAACGGAAGGTTTGATATTGGCCTATAGTTGCTCATTAGTGATGTCTAGGTTGTTCTTTTTTAAGAGTGGCTTGATTACTGCATTTCAGGGCCTGTGGAAAGATTCCTGAAAGAAGAGATGTGTTCACAATCTGTAGAAGATCAGAAGTCAAACAATTGGAAACATTTTTTGAAAAGTCCCGTTGGTAGAATATCAAGGCAACAATATAACAATGCAATATTACCACAACGATGTGATGCCACAATTCTGAGTAGGGGACACACTTTTAAAAAACACATCATCTTCTCACGTTTTCACTTTCTAACCACACTAAAGTGGTACCCAGTCTGATTGATATGGGCAGAAACGTGACAACATCACTCTTGAACAGATGAATATTTTCTGGCTCCAAAACATTTGAGCATTTTCCTTCTTCTTTAAATGGTATGTTTTTGTATTTTTAATAATAATTTGCCAAATGTGTGACTAAATGTGGGATAGAACATTTCCCATCATGTGTATCATAGTATATCTTGTCTGATTGATAGTGGTGTTGACAGAATGATACTTCCATTTACACTGAAGAGGTTGACCAACAAACCTATTACGTATTTTCCAGATTAGTGGTTCTGATGCAGCTGCTCCTTATTGTTTTGGTAGTTCAGAATATTATGTTAAGGAGACTGCATGCCAGACTCCAGCCGAGTTTGGGATGTTTTGGTAGTTATCGGTACAATGGCTTGCACTAAACACTAATGTTCTGTGGTACTATACTGCAGTCTATGACTGCTGCGATGCTGCACAGTGTCAAGCCGACAAATACGCATGGTAGATCCGCTGGTTACATTTTGTGCAACAATGTGCCCCTCAATCATGTCTTTTAAAGGTCCCATGGCATGAAAATGTCACTTTATGGAGGTTTTTCTAACGTTAATATGCGTTCCCCCAGCCTGCCTATGGTCCCCCAGTGGCTAGAAATGGTGATAGGTGTAAACTGAGCCCTGGGTATTCTGGTCTGCCTTTGAGAAAATGAAAGCTCAGATGGGCCGATCTGGAATCTTGTCCCTTATGAGGTCATAAGGGACAAGGTTACCTCCCCTTTCTTGGCTTTGCCCGCCCAGAGAATTTGGCCCACCCATGAGATAGAGAGACATTGTGGCTTTCAAATGAGTAAAGTGGCAGTTGGTCAAGGCCACACCCCCAGCCTCCACCTTGCCCTGCCTCCCTCCTCAGTAGCAATAGATACAGAAATGGCACATCCTAAGGAAAGCTCATTGTGGGACTGGCTCTAGTGGCTGTAAGTCTGCACAAAGGCTGAATTCTGGGAAATAAACTTCAGATACAGTATTAGGGGACCACTAAGCTCTATATATAAGAGACTTCAGATACAGTATTAGGGGACCACTAAGGTCTATATAAAAGAGACTTCAGATGCAGTATTAGGGGACCACTAAGGTCTATATAAAAGAGACTTCAGATACAGTATTAGGGGACCACTAAGGTCTATATAAAAGAGACTTCAGATTCAGTATTAGGGGACCACTAAGGTCTATATAAAAGAGACTTCAGATACAGTATTAGGGGACCACTAAGGTCTATATAAAAGAGACTTCAGATACAGTATTAGGGACCACTAAGGTCTATATAAAAGAGACTTCAGATACAGTATTAGGGACCACTAAGGCCTATATTAAAGCATCCAAAAAGCAGCATATCATGGACCTTTAAATTAATTATTCCACAAAGATTCGTATGCACATGAACAGGCGTGTTGGAAACTGACACATTGGAAACCTTTCACAGAGCTCCCCGGAAAATTGTGAATCACTTAAAACGTCTTGCTCGGCATATGACTGCCAGTTTGTTTCTCCATCATAAACACAGAGGAACCGGGGTAATTGCTGCGCGTGTCAAATTTTTTTCAATGAGTCTGGCAAAAGGCCTGGAGGCTGTAAGTCCTAATTTTAATCAGAATACTCACAGGTAGTAGTGTGGCCATGATGAGCAATATGATGTGATAGTGTTTGTTTGGGTTCATAACCAAACGTTAAAAATGAATTCAGTCCCAGACAGCAATACGTTTCCTCTGAGGAAAACTCTCCACAGGATTCCCAAACTGTCAATGCATGGGGGGAGAGCTCTGTGATTAAAGGGGGGTGAAATTAGTGAATGCCAATGACCATGATTGCCACAGCCTGTAATGCACCCAAGTATGTTAACCACCACCTAATTAGGATATCTCTCTGATCCCATCCCATGAGCCACAGTAGCTATGTTCGTCAATCGAATGATCTGAAGTTCGCCAAAAACATTCCTGCTAAAGCCGGTGAAAGTGAGTTTCCAACCATCTGCCTTAAAGTAAATTAAAACCTGTGCCTAATGACGCCACATGCTGTTTTGCGATCAAATTGATATACCAAATAGATTCCATTCATTTTTGCAATAAATCGCACACCATTCAAGGTGACATTTGTGAACGAAGTTTGTTAGCCAAAACGGGTCGCGCCATCAACTTGCAAATGGTTTATGTTGCACAAGTTGTAATATTGCTTATGTGCTAGCTGATAGCAACATATCAAGCTTAAATAGGACAGTGCTTTCAAAACATTGCTATGATAATGCAGATTAACTATGGAACTTCGGGAAGTTCATATTCTGACTAGAATCTGAGTATGACTACGTCAGGCTACAATTTTATTGCATTTGAAAGAAAAAAAAAAACGACAAAAGAACGTTGATAAAAGTGACAAAAATATTGTGGGATAAATCAACTAATATGTCAAAAAGGACAAAAAAACAAACAAAAAAAACGTCAGGAAAAGCTTTAAAAGCTTTGAAAAAAGTGACAAAAACGTCAGCAAAAGCTTTAAAGGTTTTGATAAAAGTGACAAAAACGTCAGCAAAAGCTTTAAAAGTTTTGATAAAAGTGGCAAAAACGTCGGGAAAAGCTTCAAAAACTTTGAAAAAAGTGACAAAAACGTCAGAAAAATCTTCAAAAGCTTTGATAAAAAGTGTCAAAAACGTTAGGAAAAACGACAAAAGTGTCAAAAATAAATTTGCTTTTTAAATTTTGACCTAAAAAAACAAAATTTCCTGGTCTACAGGAAGACAACCCAAGGATTAAAGAAACAACGAGAAGGCACGGCCCATGCGCGCGTGGAGCAGTGTAGCGGTACACTTCCCTCTCCCACTAGGGTTATGCGGGCCAGCGTTAGCAGTTGGAATAGGTCCTCACCTCATCAATGCTTTCAATACCAATCACATGCTGCTTTTGACCCCCAGCATTGAGAGCTTACTCTTCCGTCACCCTGCCTCCCCCCCCCCACTCTGCCGCTCGGCACCACATAATGGAATCTGAGAGAGGGCTTTGCTCGCGGCAGGTTAATTGCCTCTGAGATTCCTGCGCTAATGGAGCTAATCCTGCCTTTGTGTAGTGTGCGCACAAGATTTGAGCTTGTTTGCCAGGTTATTGTGCGAGGTCGCATGTATTAATTGATTAGCACTGAGGCTCGGTGTGCTCTTGTCTTTCTGATGAATACTTCAAGGAACTCAGGGAACTGCCGGGTTCTCTCTGAAACCCAAAACATTTACTGAAGACGAAACACAGGGAATATATATGCTTACACACACTTTCAATCTGATGTCTGATGTCTCTATTTGAAACCTTTTTTTTAACCACAGCTGGATGGAGATCAAACTGAGGTTGCCATTAAAACTGGCAATTTAGTTGCCTTGTGAAGGGAGCATTTGACTGCACTCCTTCCCTCTTTGATGTAGAAATTCAAAGTCTCCTCCGTCTTCTTCAAGGTTCAGAAGCAGAGTTTTAAATATGTTATACTATTATATTTTCCTGCTGCAGTTATTAAGCGTGACATGTAGAACTGGGGTCCGTGTGAAACTTAATCCCACGGACGTGTCACTCTTTGTGGATTGACGTTGCAAAATTTTAAACCAAATTTTTTTTTTAATTGTCTTTTCCATAAATTTTCATAATTAACCCTGTGAAAACCGCATTTCTTGCTCCTATCACATTATTACTCATTTTGGGCTAATTTTTTGCTTGATCTGCAATTCTTGCATCTCAAATTTAAAAAATACAACCATGGCCAGAAGCAAGAAAATGTCCTAAATGTCTTTTGAGCAATATAACACAGTTATATTGACATAAAACCTAACAAAAAGGAAAAACGCAAGTTAAATTCCTGTTATCATTTGTTATCTTTAAATAGAAAACCAGTTGAATCAGACATTTCCCTAAGGGAACACATGTATATCCAATACAGGGAAAATAATTGTCATTAAAACAAAGAATTAGTGACATTTTTACAAACTTAACACCAGTGGTAAAATGTTACTAGGTAACTTCTGGAGTAGTCTCTCTTTGCCAGACCCTTCTCCAAAGCTCGCTGGAGGAGAGTCTGGCCACTCCACACAGCATTCTGGGATGGGGGGAAATTATCCTCTGGTTTATTGGCATTTCTTTAACCCAATCACAATCGTCTTGGGAGAAAAAGCTGCAGAGAAAAGCTGCAGTGCCTCAGGAAGGACCTTGTTTTGGTGGAACGTGTACGTTCAAGAGTAGTTTCATTCGTGCAACAGAAAACTCAGATTGGACAGATAGTCCAGCTAGCTGTCTGGATTTACCCTGCAGAGATCTGAGGAGCAGGTAACCATAGTCCTCAGAAATCCGCCGGAGTTTAGAACGCCAACACACAGGAAGCCCAAGGCAACAGCTATCCGGCCTAAATGAGTGAAATCCGACAGATTTACCGGCGGTAAAAGTGCAATCCCCGAAGTGGAACGTTAAGGATATAGACTACTTTTAGAGCTTTGTACTTACGTCGGCAGGTTCTACCCAGAAAAAAAACATTTCAGCTCCTTTCTATAGACAAGGGTTTTTCTTTGGCTATCTTTTTAACAAAACATGCTTTGTCAAACCCACCGGCGGGATACGGGGTAAGGAGGGTTAGACATGTATGACTTCAAGGCAGGGGTTGGTAACTATATATCATATACACGCTTTTATATATTGTTTGAAATGGCCTTTACACCCCGACAGTATTAAATCACTTATGGGCTCTGAAAAAAGAGCAAACAGATCCATCATCTGTAGCTGCTGTAATCCCTTAAAAATGCCCACCAATCCCTGCCTTGCGGTCCCCAATGAAACCAATGAAATGCCCCCTTGCCCCTCCCATGAACGAGCCTGAGCTCAGTGTGAGGTGTCACCACATTGCTACCAGTATGTTTTTTTTTTAACATACACATAGACATACAAACACTCAGCACACATACAGGCACACAGACACACATATGTCCATACACGCATACATGCATATATACATACACGCATACATGCATATATACATGCATACATGCATATATACATACATACATGTATACATACATACACGCCTACATGCATATATACATACACGCCTACATGCATATATACATACACTCCTACATGCATATATACATACACGCATACATGCATATTTACACGCCTACATGCATATATACATACACACATGTATACATACATACACACATACATGCATATATACACGCATACATACATAATTACATACATACATACATACATACATACATACATACATACATACATATATACATGTATATGTATATACACACATATGTATACATGCATACATACATACATACATGCATACTTACATACATACATACATACATACACACACGTACATACATACATACTGTACATACATACATATATGCACATACATACAGAACATACATATAATACATTCTGGATGAGAATATTCTGTGTTTTCTTATCGTTGAATGACAAATGAAGTCAAGTTGCGGTCCTTTCTCCGCTCTGAAGCAGCGTGGCAGTGGGGCTCGTGCGGTGTGTGGGCGGAGCTCTAAAAAAGAAACTAAATATGATTCGTCAATTGTATAACTGAGCTCTTCCAGACAGTTATAATAAAATAAAATATAAAGTAGTAATGTCAAATAAAGGGGAATCTTACAGACAATATGCATCGATATTTTGACTTTGCATCGATAATATTGGATTGTGGATTTTTTAATAAATATATCGATAACGACCGATGTATCGTTACACACCTATTACCAACCCTGTCTTTAAATGTTAGCTACGGGAACAATTCATAGCTGTTCATATAAAAGATGAAAACAATTCTTTGAAGGAATCTTTTTGCTGTGAAGCAGTTAGTGATACGCTGCCTTTAGGGGCCATTTACAGGCTCCCTGCATTGTCACGGCAACTGCTCATCAAGGTGCCTCTCTGATTCAGCAGCTGCAAAGACAATCCTTCCAGGGTTTGTTCTGGCTTTTGCAAAGCCTATCTGATTCATAATGTATCACAGCCTTTTTTTTTTCAAAGAGCCGCTGAAGCCTTGTCAACTTTAGCATTATGCCAGTCCACTGTGATGAAAACACAAAGAACAAATTGGATTTCTACACATATTTCTTGTTCAGTCGAACACTAATCAGCAGCTACTGGCTCTGGTGGCACACCAACATTAAGCAACCGGTGCTGGGTAACACCAGAGTCGCAGCAAGATGTTGCGGCTAGCTTTGCTCATGGAAAAATGTATTTGGCATTTCTGTTGCCGTTGCATTCATTTTGTACTCTCCAGTTCCCTCAAAGGTTGTTACTTTTACTTTACATACTAGGCAATGTAATTAACCACACCTCACCATAGTGTCCCCCATAGTGAATTTGCCAAAACCACTACATTTCCCTAACATAAGCCATATTGTAATAGTAGTGTCATAGTAATAGTGTTTCCCCTAGGGCTGGGGCGATGTGAAAACAAGTTGTTGTGAGTCAGCTATGTTGTAGCCTGCTTTAAAAAATGTCATCAAAATTCATTGTTTTGCTATTTGCTAAAGCATTTGGCTTTTGCTGATTTTTTTAGGGCTTCACGTGGACCAAACTATACGTGAGGAAGTTATATGACACATGCAATAATACAATCAAAAATATGTCACTTTTTCCAGTAAATAAAAGCATGTCTGGCCCTTCGGGAGTTCCATATTCCATGTGTGGCCTGTAGTAACATTGAGTTTCACAGCCCTGGTGTACAACAACTGTGGCAATGAACAGAGCTGGAAGTACGCCGTAAACTGTTGCAAACTGTTGCAAACTGCTGCAACCTGCAATAACAAGCCTGAGATGCATATTCCGAATGCGTGGTATAAATATCCCCAAAAAAACGCCTCTAAAACCAGAAAAAATACAGGTTTATCCCACATGTCCTAATCGGACAACGCTATACTCTGAAAAAAAGGCTTTATTTGGAATACCCAAATGGAACATGCTGTTTACATGACCTGAGGCTACATTTACACTGCTATGTTTTGGTTTGAAAAGGAATATCTTCTGCTACGTTTCCCCCCCTCATTCCCCCTGCTCCGGCATTTCCGAGCCCCTAAACCGGAGACATTTGGAATCACTTCTGACCCGTTTTGGTTTGGAGTCTGCGGGGTTGTGATTCAGTCTCAACGGCCGCAAACGGACACCTTTGGTAACACCCACACTGACGCCAATGTTTCTCCACCTGATTGGGTCTTATCAGTCATGACGTCTCGTTATCTGAGACTAAGCTACTAATGTTACCATAGCAACTACCAGCAACAGGCATGTAGCCTCCTGTTTATGCCCAGTATACGAGAATGTTGATGAGATCTGAGGTTTGGGCGTGCTAGTTTAACCCTTGTGTTGTCTTCCTGCAGACCACACAACTTTTTGGTTCTGGGTAAAAATCTTAAATTAAAACTTTTTTTTGACGCTTTGGTCATCTTTTTTCACGCTTTTGTCTCTTTCCCACAATGTTTTAGTCACTTCTTTCTGGGCTTAATAATAATAATAAAAAAGTATTAAAATGCTATAAAATTGAATAAAACTCCCAAATTTAATGAAAGTAATGAACTGATCATTTATGTCACTTGTAAAAAAAGCTTTATGGAACTATCCACATTATTTTGGTTGTGACAATTTGTTTAAAAGAAACCCAAATTTCTGATATAGTAACATTTTGAAAATGGGTCAAATTGACCCGAGGACAACAGGAGGGTTACATGGAGATTAGTTCTTCTACTGGAGGTAAAAACACTTTTGGCTCAAGCAACGTAAATGTAGCCATTATTAATTTTGGAATATCGCCATATTTGGAATAACAGTGGAATATAAGTGTGCATGTAAACACACTCAGTGTAACATATGGAGCTCTAGAGCAGCTTTACAACACTGCCCATGTGTAAAGTTCCCAGCAAAGGATGGGTGGCGACACACCTGCTGAATGCAGTGTGTGTGTGTGTTAGTGTGTGTGTGTGTGTGGGTGGGGGATTCTGACTGGTTGTTATGACAAGAGTTATGCTGTAAGACAACCGCTCTTTACCTCCATTTCACTGAGCCAGGCTGAATGGGACAATACAATGGTGAGCACGGGAGGGCTGGGATTCTTTGAATATGTGTCATCATTCATACATGAAGGGGGATATTTATCATCAGATTGAGCTGAAGGGCCGCCCTCCACTCAGCCAGCCTGTCTGTCTACAGATACATTAGTAGGCTGATAGCTGATGCAGAGGGAAATGATAAGTGACTCGTGATACTGCAGGCTACGGGCAGGAATTTGTGCCGACAGGCTTTGCACTTTAATTCTGTGAAGCTGGATTTATATTTTTCTTATAATTTGAAACGGTGGTTTTAGGTTTGGATTTAGATGAGATAGATAGTAAGAATACATACAGTTTGTGATTTGGGATCGGTAATGTAGTCATGGATGAACAAAGGCTGAGTCTTGCTTTTTCTGTTTTGCGTATTTGTATAAAAGACCATCAAGGCTATACATTCTGTGGCATGTGGCATCGGTAAGTGATGGTTGTGGAATTAGGAAAAGTCATGAAGTATCAAGCTGATAAAATAGTATTTAGTATGAACCTATGAAAATGTACGGGAATGGGATTAGAGCCACATGTGAAAAAATGTATTGAGTTTTGAGTTCAAAGTCAGAATTCTGAGGAAACTGGGCTATTTTGCAGAGATACTTAATCAAGAACAATTTGTGAAAACATGTTTCAAACAAATCTTAAGAATCAGATGTTGTCCTCGGGTCAAATTGACCTGTTTTTTCTATTTCAGTGTTCTTTTTACTACCCAAAATATCATGATTGATTGCACACAACGCTCTTTGGCAAGTACAAATCTCTACTTTCATTCATTTCGGGGTGTCTTATTCAATTTTATATTTATTTGAAAAAAGAAATTGAAGTGGTTTTGAAATAGTATTGAGTAAAAGTTGACATATTCCAGTCTGTGATTATCCATCAACATCCTGTACATTCCTTTAATTTTAGTCTAAATAATTCCTAATTTCTGCTTTTCTATCTCAAACATTAGGTACAATTTCCTATAAATGAGGTTTATTGACCATAAATTCCAAAAATAACTGTAAAAATAAAATAAATAAGTTAGTGTTACGTAGTGTTGGAAATGTAAAAAAAGTGACAAACGTTGAAAAAAAAGCCTCAAAAGTGTTGAAAAAAGGGACAAAAACGTAAGAAAAATGTAAAGGCGTTGATAAAAAGTGTCACGTTGTGTCACGTCGTGTCGTGTGATTTTCAATTTTGTTAGGACGACAACACAA
Source organism: Etheostoma spectabile (assembly GCF_008692095.1). Classification (NCBI taxonomy): domain Eukaryota; kingdom Metazoa; phylum Chordata; class Actinopteri; order Perciformes; family Percidae; genus Etheostoma; species Etheostoma spectabile. Next base: position 31,289,716 of record NC_045741.1, read on the forward strand.
TATTATAAACCAGGATGCTGTGTGGACTGGCCAGACCTTCCTCTGCAGCCCTGCGGAGGAAGGTCTCCTGTCCCCATAGTGACGGCGTGAGGGAATGTGACTCTCTGTCCATGCAGCTTGGAGCCATGACGGATCGGCAGCGTTCATATTTAACAGTGTTTATGAAGGCAGCTGTTGGGTCAGGAAGTGTCTCCTTATAAAAAAAAGCTTTGTCTGTGGCCTTTGCTATGGTGAAACCATTGACTGGAACACAATGTGGTGATGTGTGAGGACACTTGTTGATGGAGCACGTTACATGCATTGGAATGTCGAGCCCGTCATTAAGACTTCAGAGAATTTAGACATTGACAGCAAATAGAGACAACACCCCGCCCATGCATTAATGGTTGCTCACTGACTTGTAATTTGCTATAATATTCTTTATTGTTGCTGTCTAATTGCACCATAATTACAGAAAATAGAGAGTCATTTCAGACCAAATGTGATCAGCAGCTTTTCTGCCAGAGCAACATTTAGATTTGACCCTTTCTAATAGTAATTCCAACCTATCAGTGTCAGTAAAAAAGGCTTTCTTTTTGCTTTATTTTATTTCTTTTTTAGCTTATCACCTGCTATTAAAACAACAACACGTATTGTTTTGGATAAAGTGTTGTCTAAATGGAGATAAGGCTAATTGCTTCTGTAGATTTTGGGAAATGTGCCGTCTAATAGCAGGATCTAAATCTGCAAATATTGGACATTGCTCTTTCAATAACATCATAGTACTTGGTCACATAATGACTTCAAGTATTTTATTTCTTTTTGCAGACACTGAGATACATGTAATATTTCTTCAAGAGCACTTCACAGTTCTCAGGGAACTTGAGTATCAACAGCTCCGAGCTAAAAAAATGCTTTTGTATTGTTTCTTTGGTTACTGCTGCGTTTCTTGTAGCCATGGATACGTAGAGCACAGTAATGCAATGTGAAATAAAATAGCCGCATTTGGTCATTACAACTAAAAAATTTGGCTCCAAGTCAGGACATGTTAAGGCTTATTATGCAATGCAAATTGAATCATTCTTTGTCCCCTACTCTATACAGAGACATACTTAAGTACATGTACAAGTACAGATTTTACACAAAAAACTACTTAATTACAGTAACGTGAGTACATGTAATTTGTTACTTTCCACCTCTGGTTGGCTTGGAGAGTTTATGTTCCTGTTGGGCTACAGACTAAAGTACTGAACTGAAAATGAACTATTCTGCTCAGGGACAGTGTAACATAACACTTCTGTGCAATACACCTGTGCATCTTATTTGTTTATTTATATATATTATATATATATATATATATATATATATATATATATATATATTATTAACTGCGCACTTCAATATCTTCTAAGGGCTTTCTTAGGGGCCAAGGGCAATATGCAATTATACTTTTTGTAATTTAGGAATGCAAATTTATTATTTTATTGTACTTTTTAATGGTTTTGTGCAATTTTATTTATTTATAATGTAAATGCTTTGTGTGTGTTTTTAAACTCGACTTGACTCCCTGAGTAACAGCGCACAGAGTTCCTATGTGTAAAAACACAAATGGCAAATAAAGTTCTTGAATCTTGAATCTTGATTCTCACAGTTAGTGCGAAAAACGGACCTCCATGTCTAACTTTTATATATAAAGTTAGACATGGAGGTCCATTTTTATATATTTTTAAACTTTACAGTTACAGCTGAAAATGACGACAGGAATAAACAAGTTGGCTGATTTCACATATCTCCTCAATTCAAATAAAGTGCAGTTTGTCTACCCATATTCATTTTGTGTTAGCGCAGTGTCACGGTGACATGGTCCACAAAACAAGGTTAGTCACTTAAAGAGGAAGACCCACATCAGACTCAAATCTGCACATGGGGGCCAGATTTTAAACAATGGTTGTATTATATGTTATGTGTAACATTGATGCTGTGTTTGGGATCCTGGAGACACTGGGCCCTCTTTAACATCTTAATATTATTTTATCAGCTTCATACTCCACATTTTTTCTATTTCTACAAGAATTACTTACAGTATAAACAATTTAAAGGTCCAATGACATGGTACTCTTTGGCTGCTTTTATATAGACCATAGTGGTCCCCTAATACTGTATCTGAAGTCTTTTATATAGACCATAGTGGTCCCCTAATACTGTATCTGAAGTCTCTTTTATATAGATCTTAGTGGTCCCCTAATACTGTATCTGAAGTCTCTTTTATATAGACCTTAGTGGTCCCCTAAAATTGTATCTGAAGTCTCTTTTATATAGATCTTAGTGGTCCTGTAATACCATGTCTGAAGTCTCTTTCCCAAAATTCCGCCTTGGTGCAGAATTACAGCCGCTAGAGCCAGTCCCGCATTTAGCTTTCCTTAGTATGTGCCATTTCTGAATCTGTGGTTTTTGAGGAGGGGGGGGCAACGTGGGTGTGGCCTTGACCAACTTCCAATTTGCCCATTTGAAAGCCATTATGTCTCTCTCTCATGGGGGGGCCAAATCCTCGGGGCGGGCAAAGCAGAGAAAAGGGAGGTAACCTTACTCCTTATGACCTCATAAGGGGCAAAATTCCAAATTGGCCCATCTGAGCTTTCATTTTCTCAAAGGCAGAGCAGGATACCCAGGGCTCGGTTTACACCTATCACCATTTCTAGCCACTGGGGGACCATAGGCAGGCTGCGGGAACTCATATTAATTAATTTACATTTTCATGTGCTCTATATCTCTCTAGTTCTATCCAGAGTTAGTTAGTTTGATATGTTATAATTGTGTGACGTTTTAATTTTGCAGCGTACTGCAGGGCGTGGTAAGAACTCAAGCTATTGTAGCCAAATGTAACTCCGTAGTGTCTTCTGAGTAACAGACTCAAATATCTTTATTTGATAGGTTATTATTTATGGATCACACACGTTATCCTTTCAATGTACAAACAGTGGCATCTAACTAATTAGCCCAAACACTTCTTGCTTAAACTGTAATCACTCTTCTCACACACAAACAAAGGCTCACTTTCCTTCTTCCCTTAATACTTATATTACAGATGTTACACTGCCCACCTTGAACACAGCATGTATCACAGAATGCTGCTGAGTGATATTCAACAATAAACCAAGGATTGAAAACAGTTTAGTTTAAAAACATGTACTATGTTTGATATGAAGCCCATAATTCACATTTGGATGACTGGCCCTGTAAGGCCCCAGGCCCCGCCTCTGTTTCCATACATTGTTGGTGGCCATGCCACTGTGCAGTGTTACACAAAGGTTTAGGAATGCAGAGGTTTTGGGTTGACAGCACACTGGCCCTCGAGGAAATTGGGCTGCTCTGGCAGTAATTGGCTGAGAGATAGCTTTTAGAAGGACATAAATTATTCACCCCAGCCATCTCTTTCCATCCTTCAGATACGCAGGAAATTGACTCATGTTGTACTGAAAAAACATAGCCGTGTTTGTTCGTCCAAATTTTTCTCAGCACGACATGTTCTTACTTGGTTGCACTTTGATGGGGACCACCTCACACTGAGTCAGTCGACCTCTTGGCTTGCTTTGTCAGTATACCCTTTCAGGTTTATTCTTTGTCTTCCTTTTAATCTTTTTGCTTGCATCATCAATCATCAAATTTGTCTCCATGCCCCAATGCTATTTTTGTCAACTATGATTAAAATGCATGACAATTAATGTCCTGTCTTTGCCAGCTATCTACCAGATTCATAAAGTCAAATTGCAACCATGAAAATGGCAAAAGAAGAAAAGCATGATATGCAGATCAAATAATAAAAAGCTAAGCAAATATTAACATTACATATCACATTAGCTAATACCATTAACTTTACTTTCAGTTACCTCCTTTAGCTTTCATGTGGAATGACAACAGAATTTATGTTTTCTGTAGAAGAAGCTTCATGAAACATTGTATGTATTTTCTGAGCACACTAGATGGCGCTCTTGGTATAAAGTAACAGACACATAAGGAATGGCAATTCAGTGTGTTATTAACTCTTTATTGAACAGAGAGCGCCATCAACCCTCCTGTTTTCTTCCCGTCAAAATTAAATTTCAACAATTTAGTTGACACTTTTTATCAATGTTTTTCTTACATTTTTGTCCCTTTTTTAATGTTTGTCACTTTTCTGACGTTTTCAACACTATGTAACGCTAACTTATTAACCAATGTTCACAGGTATTTTTGGAATTTATAGTCAATAATCCTCATTTATATCAAATTATACCTCATGTTTGAGTTATAAAAGCACAAAATTAGGAATTATTTAGACTAAAATTAAAGGAATGGATGTTGACGGATAATCACAGACTGGACTATGTCAACTTTTACTCAATACTATTTCAAAACCACTTCAATTTTCTTTTTCGATGCTATGAAATTATGTAAGACACCACAAAATTACCCATCAAAATCACCCCAAAGAGCGTTGTGTGGAATCAATCATGATATTTTGGGTAATTTAATAGAACATTGATATAGAAAACGGGTCATTTTGACCCAAGGACAACATGAGGGTTAAGTGGGCTAAGAAACTACAGAAAATGCTTTATGACGCTTCATTTGGCTGTCACTTCTGTTAACCATGTAAATTGTCAACAAAACAAAAAAGTGAACAAATCTCAAAATATGCAGCCCAACATGTATGATAGGTAAGCTAATGCTAAAATAACATTCTGTTAATGTTACTGTCATGGGCTATTTTCCATTCAGCTTAAACACTCACTGCTGCTTCATTTCCATGAAATTTACTGGGAATTTTGTGAAACTGCAACACAATACAATGACAAGTCAATATTATGGATCAAACCCAAAATGCACAATATCAGTGTAAATAGCCTATATGATAAACCCAATCAAGCAAGTAAAAACAACCAGCAGCAAGAAACATAAGCTTACTTTAGGGTGACCAGACGTCCCCGGTTTCCGGGGACAGTCCCCGATTTTGGCTACCTGT
>NC_045741.1:31294712-31299603 GCF_008692095.1 Etheostoma spectabile
CCCCGGAAATGTCCCCGGTTTTCACTGTGACTGAAAGACCCGAAATTGGAATGAAAGACAGAAAAAACTGACAAAACGTAGCCGATAATCGCACACCCTACATACGCGGGCTCGAGGCAGCCAGAGCCCGCGGTGCTCAGAGACGTTTTAGAAGCCGTTTTCGCATGCTAAATCACTGTATTTACATGGAGTCTGGTGCGTTTAGCGAACGCATTTCGCGGACTTTTATGTTTTAAAAGGATCTTAATCTTTAACAGAAAGGTCGACCTCCTAGAAATCCTTTCCATAATGTTGTCAGACACTTAGAATATTAATCTGAGTCTGTTAGCAGCAAAACAAGCACCTTTATGAACGTAAAAACAAGCTGGACAATTATCCTATTAACTTACATTGCAGCGATCTCGTTTAATACTGCATCACTGTCAAAGGAAAATATGTCCTCAGTAGTTTTTGTTGTATTCGATTCTCAAGGAGCTGTTGCAGAAACAAGCCTTGAGCAGTAAAGCAAAAGCTGTCAGTAGTTCAGTAAACATTACAACATTATGAAATATTAAGACTTTCTATCTTGAAATATTAGGACTATAAGGACTTTCTATCTTGAAATATTAGGACTATTAGGACTTTATATTTTGAAATATTAAGAATTTCTATCTTGAAATATTAGGACTTTCTATCTTGAAATATTAGGACTTTTTATCTTGAAATATTAGGATTTTTTTATCTTGAAGTATAACGATGGATTTTTTATCTTGAAATATTAGGACTTTCTATCTTGAGGTGTAGTGGAGTAGGAAGTGGCAGCAGGGGTGGGTCTAGGATCATACCTTTGGGGGGGGCTCAGCCCCTAATAAGAACAGCTCTAGGTCTAGTGTCCCCTTTTTAAGTTTTACAAAAATAAAATCATTACTTGTTTTGGAGGTAAATACACTTCTGAGCTGAAAATGTCCCCGGATTTTGTCTGAGAAATCTGGTCACCTTAGCTTACTTAGCCTAGCACAAACAAATTAGCTTCTTAGCTGCCTCAATATGTTTACAAAACTAACAATGAGCAGTAACCTAATGTTAATGAGAAATACTCAGACGTTGCCTTAGCAAAAAAGGAGAAGGAAAAGCATTCCACTCAGAAACAGACAACCGGAAGGGCTCACACATTCCTATAGCTGATTACCGCATGGCAATTTTACTTCCTGTTTCCAAACATGCACTAGTACTATGTTACTATGGTTACAAAGATAAGCAAACCACTCTAAACTGCTGAAACAAAGCAGAAGACACATTTGTAAGCGGCATGACAGTTGCTTTGGTTATTTCTTATCTGTGTGTTGGCAGGAAATATCTCAGTATTCGACCAGTCTAGACTGAACAATTACCAGAGGACTAAAATGTGTCTAATATAAGTTTAAGTAAAATGTCAAGATCAACGCTGCTGGTCCAATGGGCCTGTGTGTGTGTGCTGTGTTGAGCATTTGGGAGTTCTAATACTTAAATCGATATTTGAGGTCCTTAGTGCAGATTTAAAGAAGAGGCTGTTTCATTAGTGTACGGGAAATGAGTAACATTGTTACACGCATGGCTATGACTTGATGACAAAATCCTCATGGATATGTCATAGAAATCTGTGTTGATCCCATTGTTGCATAATCATAGTAAAACCCTATGAACATGGAGTTTTCTTTTATTATAATTGATTAGGGCGTTGGATATCAGACGGATTAATTAAATGATTGGTGATTGATGAGCGCCGTGCTTCATCTCACTGCATTGATGTATCAAAGCTCTCTGAAGGTTGCTTCTCATCTATTTGCTGCGGCTGCCAGCCAGTCTTTCTACCTGCCAGCTGTCATGGCCATCAGTAAGTGAATAACCCCGTCGACAAATAGCCTGGATAGTCTCTCTCAGTCTCCACAGAGTGATGTGAGGGACTAATCAGTGTCTGCAGAGGAGCATTGTGGGGCTGCAGGGAGAGCCGTGAAAGGAGATAGGCTAGGTACTGACTGTAGGCTCATATCCCTTCTTACACTACGTCTCATTTAACAGCTCACAGTGGCTGCACTCTTATTTAGTGTAAATCACTGCACCGGGTTCCAAAGACTATACCGATGCTTTGCTCTCTCTCTCCATCTTGTTGGCGTTTCAGATGTATTGTTGGAGTTACAATGTTTTGTATATTGCCGATCTGTTAAGTTTACCCAGTGATAGACTTCATTGCCATCCTTTGGGAAAATATATTTCCCTATTGGATAGACTCTATTACCCAAGAGCTCTGCATGAATCGGCAACAGACCTGAACCTGGCCCATACAGTACCCAACCCCAATCAACCGGTAGTGCTAAATGTCTCATGCAACCTGATGCAGCTTTAATATTTATTTTACTGGCTGTTAGCTGACTCATACGACACTACTAAATGAACACATATTGTACATAAATGAGTGGACGCAATGAAAGGTGGGTGTGAATTCCAGATTACACAATTAATAATTAACAGTAAAGTATGTAGTTGGCAAAATAGATTGTTAGAGGACTTATTTAAATAATGGGATTTTACTATTGGTGACCAAATGAAGCTCCATGAACCATTTTATCTATTTTCTGATCCCACTAGATGACGCTATTGGTTTAAAGAAAAAAGGCTGAAGGAATGGCAACTCAGTGTGCTTTCAGGTCTTCGTTGAACAGAGAGCACCATCTAGTGGGCTCAGAAGAAAAAAGAAATGATTCCCGAAGCTTCATGGGGCTTCATTTGAGCATTATTGGATTTAACATCGCTGAAAAGTAATCATGGCAGCAGTAATTTCATCTTTGGTCCTGATGATCACCAGTAATCTTTTAGAAATGTGGGCAGTTTGACTAGCCACCGCAGTGCCTTGTCAGATGACATTGCATCGCTTGCAGCTAAAGTTGAGGACGGCTTTCTATCTATCTGCTAGCTTTTATTTCTGCTGATGGAATTGAATGACTTAGATGTGGATTTATTTCACACAGTGCAGTTCTCAAAGAGAAAGAGGATTGTAGAATTTAATGACCAACCTTTTTTCAACCTGGACCCTATTTTCCTGTGCTTTTGTAAGTGACTCATTGGGACAACAATCTTTGAATTTGGTCTGCGTGAAATTTGTAACAGGCAGCCATAGACTGGGCTGCAAAGTAACCCTATGTGGCAAATTTGCATCGTCAATTTGGTCCACTAACAGTGTTTCTTTGGCCACTGACAGGCTCAGATTATTGTTCTAAGTGTCTGACAACATTATGGAAAGGATCCCTACAGAGATAGACCTTTTTAAAACATCTTTACAGCTCTGAAGCCGCTAGCGCTTAACCCACCAGACTCTACTTAAAAAAACAGCACTTTTAGTGTGTATAGAGCTAACATATTTTTACATGTAAATCAGTACACTATGTGTTTATACTACCCAAAACTCTGTTGGAAAAAGTGAAAAGAAAACCCCAAAAGGCTTTTCATAGTTTCATTTTGGTTTTGTCAACTTTTAATAAAATTACTGTTATTTTCCATGGAGTCTGGTGGCTTTAGAAAAGCAATTTAAAGATATATATATGTTTGAAAAAAGGATCTTACTCTTTAACAAAAAGACCTCCTTAGAAATCCTTTACATATTGTTATGAGACACTTAGAATATTATTGTGAGCCTGTCAGTGGCAAAATTAGCACTTTTGTGAACGTAACCAAGCTGCACAATTGCCCCATTAACTTACACTGTAGCTTGGTTTTTCAATGCCGACTGCAGCAATCTGTCTTAACACTGTCAAAGATTGTTGTTCCCATCAGTCACTTTGACACAAAAACAGGAAAATAGGGTCAATGTTGAAAAAAAAAGAAGTTACCCTTTAATTGTTCTGATATCATGTTCATGTGATACCAGTAACATTGAGCAAGATGTGTTGCATACCTTATTTTGGACCTTATGTCATACTTTGTCCTCCTTTATTTACTCCTTATAGAAAGTTAATGATTAGCTGATCAATTGTTGGTGTGTAACTGGCTTAAAGGACACAGCTCAGTGCACTCACAGCTTTCAGCTTTTCTCATTTCGGCTAGTGGTGTCAGCAGCTCGGTTCGAACCCCCACCCCGGACACCTACAGCAGCTCCTCCCCCCTCCGTCCTGTCTGAATGACTGCTGCCCTTATCTCTGTGGACTTCGGACCCAAAGTGAGAAAGGGCCAGCGAAGACAAAATAAAGGAAAGCTTTTAAGAGTGCACTAAAGCTTTGGGGATTTAGACGTCAACACAACTGCTGAATACTCCTTTATCGGTTGAAGAGTGGAGCTCATCACCAGTGCACAATAAACCCATTCAGCAACTGCTCTTTCTTCAACCTCTCTTTTTTGTCTTGGTGATTGTGTATCTGTTTTCTTCTCTTTTGTTGTTTGTGTCAGCTCAGTGGATCCGGCTGAGGGATCCCGGCTAAGGTCAATTAGATCGCAAGATTCCGATGTTAGACCCAACACCGTTGATGCAGATCTGATAACGTTGAAGTTTTAGAGAAACCACCTTCGATCTGTAGTTTTAGGGGATTAGTTACTTCACAGTAACAATTACAGTCAAGCTAGCTTCAAAGTGTCTTAGTTGTAAGTAAGTAAAACAAATATTATGCATTAATATATCTGCTGTTCCATACGTCCGATCGTTCCTGTGTTGGCTGGTTTTGGTGATTTTAAAACTGTTACTTTGGATGAAATAGATAATGGTGCTTTCAAAAGTGGATAGAAATATACTGTATGCCAACGAACAACATATTCTCACCTTGATTTAGTTGATTTAACCCTTGTGAGTGTTGCCTTCCCGTCAAAATCAACAATTTTTTAACAACAACTTATTAGTTTTACAGTTATTTTTGGAATTTATGGTCAATAAACCTCATTTATAGGAAAT
>NC_045741.1:31299613-31300695 GCF_008692095.1 Etheostoma spectabile
GTTTGAGTTAGAAAAGCAGAAATTAGGAATTATTTAGACTAAAATTAAAGGAATATACAGTATGTTGATGGATAATCACAGATTGGAATATGTCAAATTTTATTCAATACTATTTTAAAACCACTTCAATTTGTTTTTCAAATGCTATACAATTGAATAAGACACCCCAACGTTAATAAAAGTAGAGATTTGTACATGCCAAAGAGTCATGTGATTATGGGTAATTACAATTAGGTAGTTAAAAAGGAGATTGATATAGAAAAACGAGTCAATTTGACCCGAGGACAACATGAGGGTTAAAAAATACAGCTTATAATAATTGTACTGGCAACACCGCCGATGGATTCACAACCAAATAGATAGCTATTTTTAGGGCTTTTGTTTTATCTTCAATTGGCTTTTACTGCCATAAGAGTGGAATAAGCATCCAAAGAAAGAGTTGGGAAGTGCAGGAAACCAGTAAACATTTATTCGCTTTCTCTGTCAACTCGCCGTGAGCTTCGTTCTGAATTCACCCTAATCTCAACCGTTTCAACCGAGACAATTCACTTGCTGATCTTCCTTTCATTCTTTCTTTTTATTTGTCTTTTCTCTGAGACCGAACACATCATTTCCCCTTCAGAGCTGATTGAATTGAATGTACATTAACCCAAATGAAACCCGTTGCAGGGATTTGCCAATGATGGTTTTAGCATAATTACGGAAAGAGTACAATAGCAGTCCAACGGCACTTTGTGTAAAGTATTCCGCATCTGCAGCTAATTGCCATTACTGTCAATAGAAAGACAAATCCAAAAGCTTTGGGTAATTAAGCCTATCTCTTATTCAGAATCAGAATGGATGGATAGAACAAAGCTTTAAACAATGTCAAGTTAAAACGTTTTTTTGAAGGAGAACTTCTATGCTTTTCAGAATTTTCTGTCATATCTATAATGTTACAATATCAGGGGATCACATTAAATGTAAATGTGCTGTATTTTATATAGCGCTTTTCTAGTCTTAACGACTACTCAAAATGCTTTTACGTAGTACAGGAACCATTCACCATTCACACACATTCACACACTGTGGCCGAGGCTGCC
>NC_045741.1:31300705-31300790 GCF_008692095.1 Etheostoma spectabile
CCACCTGCTCATCAGATAAACACTCACACACATTCACACTCCGATGGCGCAGCATTCAGGGGCAACTCGGGGTTCAGGGTCTTGC
>NC_045741.1:31300800-31302133 GCF_008692095.1 Etheostoma spectabile
TTCGACATGGGACTGCAGGGCCAGGGAACCGCTCTGCCACTGAGCCACAGCCGCCCCTTAAACGTGACCAAAGCTTCAAATAATAAGGGAAACGTATGTGAAATAAATCCCTTTGAGCCAAAACCCTCACATGTCAGACCGACATGAACACTCCAGTTCCATCCTCTTTTTTTTCTACTCTCGGCTGATGCTGACATCAACTCGTGCCGGATTTCTTTACAAGGTTCCCGTTGCACGTTGCACGTTCCCAGGGAAACATGTCAAGCCTTTCTGTGATCTGTGATTTTTCACAGTAGAAAGTGCTGCAATACTCTGTTACAGTCAGTAACGGACGGTACAGAATGCAAAGACCCTGAAATGCTGACCAATCAGAGCAGACTGGACTTTTTTTTTTAAGAGAGAGGCATTTCAACAGAGCATCTCAGACAGAGAAGGAACATAGCTGCAGCAGCCATGGGCAGTATGAGAAAAACATGAATAATCTCAACAATGTTACAAAATACAGGTATGAACCTAAAAATTAGCATGATGTGTCTCCTTTAATCAATTTTCATGGGTGTTCTTTATTGTTTCCGATGCTGCTGCTGTTGTTATCGTTCACCGTATATTAGGGCTGGGTCCAGCATTCATTACTTGTCTCGTCATTCAATACCTATATCAACATATTTGGATCAAAAACACAACTTTCACTGTCTGCTGACCAACCCGTGTCTTATTAATAAATCAGAAGGAGTCTCAATGTGTCCGAAATTGCACACTCTGCACTACAGACTCAATATGGATGACATTGTTCAACGTATTTTTGTGTAAATAAACAGTAGTCTGGATCCATTAAGACCCACTAAGCAGTAATTTTTGACCTCACTTCCTGAGAGCCTCTTTGCTGTTGGAGACGCGTAACCATGGTAACCCCTGACATCACCCGCTTTAGTGCCATCGCCAGATAATGGTTAAATTACTGGAAAAAATGAATAACTAGACTTTCTTACTAGTGCATATTGATTGGGAATCAAATGAATGCAAAGAAAGTTACTTTATGAACTTTATCATATCAAATACAAAGTACAATGCACAACGGGACTGACGTAACACAATCAATGTCTTCAGAGTCATAGCTCGCCTTAAGCTTGCTTTTTAAAAATGTAAGCAAAAGTGCATGCACAAGATGTCAAGAGGGTCTGCAGTTAGTTGCCACCAACTTCGCAAGCGCTTCAGTTAATTTTTTTCCAATTTGGTTTCATCCACAGGTCTGTGGCGACTCCAAAATAATGCTAATGAGTCCGCTAGCATCAACCTGATTAGCTGTACTAGCTGCATGCTTAGCTCATAGATG
>NC_045741.1:31302143-31326769 GCF_008692095.1 Etheostoma spectabile
CTTGAAGTGCTTCAGTGATTTTACTTCCATTTCACACAAGATGCATATTGCTTTTGACTTGTCGACGGAGCCGTCTGGGAGTTTTTTTAAAAGTCCTGTGGCATGTTAATTTCACTTTATGAGGTTTTTTAACATTAATATGAGTTCCCCCAGCCTGCCTATGGTCCTAAGGGTACTATATAAAGGACGTCAGATAAAGTATTGGGGTACCACTAAGGTCTATATAAAGAGACTTCAGATTCAGTATTAGGGACCACTAAGGTCTATATAAAAGAGGACTCAGTACAGTATTAGGGGACCATAAGGTCTATTATAAAAGAGACTTCAAAGACCAGTATTAGGGACCCACTAAGGTTCTATATAAACGAGACTTCAGATACAGTATTAGGGAACCACTAAGCCTATTATTAAAGCATCCAAAAAGCAAGCATAATCAGTGACCTTTAAATTATTATTAACACAAAGAATTAGTTATGCACATGAACAGGCGTTTTGAGAAACTGACAAGTGGAAACCTTTTCACGAGTCCCCGGAAAAGTGTGAAATTCACTTAAAACGTCTGCTCGGCATATGAGGCCAGTGTGTTTTCTTCCATCATAAACACAGGAGGAAACCGGGGGTGCGGTGGGTGGTAATTGCTGCGGTTTTGTCAAATTTTTTTCAATGAGTCTGGCCAAAAGGCCGGAGGCGAAGTCCTAATTTTATATCGATATCACAGGTAGTAGTGTGGCCATGATGAGCAATAGGAGTGAATAGTGTTTGTTTGGGTAATAAACCAAACGGTTAAAATATGAATGTCCATCCCAGACAACCAATACGTTTCCTATGAGAAAACGCTCCACAGGATGCAACCAAAGGTCAATGCATGGGGGGAGAGCTCTGTGGATTAAAGGGGGGTGAAATAGTGAATGACAATGACCAATGATTTGCCACAGCTGTAATGCACCCAAGTATGTTAACCACCCTAATTAGGAGTATCGCTATGAATCAATCCCATGAGCCACAGTAAGCTATGTTCGTCCAATCCGAATGATCTGAAGGGCGCCAAAAAAAACATTCCGGAAAATCCGGTGAAAGTGACGTTTCCAACCATCTGCCTTAAAAGTAAATTAAAACCTGTGCTAATGACGCAACATGCTGTTTTGCGATCAAATGATATACCAAATAGATCATTCATTTTTGCAATAAATCGCACACCATTAAGAGTGACAGTTTGGAACGAAGTTTGTAGCAAAACGGTCGCTCGCGCATTCGTCGCGCCAGTCGCTCGCGCCGGCCCAATACAACTTGTGCAAATGGTTTAGTCTGCACAAGGGTTATAATGTAATATTTGCTTATGTGCTAGATGATAGCAAATATCAAGGATTTTTATTAAATAGGGACAGGCTTTCAAAACATTGCTATGATAATGCAGTAATATTAAACTATGGAATTTATTAGATTGTTTTCTGTCTACAAATAAAACTGTTTACTTTTTTCGCTGGTAAATTAAAGTTTAAACAGTCTCTCGCTCTCCTGCGTGTCTGCAAAGAATAAGAGAGCCAAGCAACTAACAAAACTTCTACTTAGGGAAGAGTTGCAGTGCAGCCAAATGAAGTAAACTAAAAACAAAAACTAATTAATTTTTTTAAATTGGCAACAAATAAGATTTCTAATCAGATAAAGCCGTTGAATCCGAATCCCTATGAGATCGAAAAAATACAGGACTTTGGGCTGATTACTTCATGAAAATTCGATTAAAAGGTTTTGGGTTTCCGTAAGGCATTTATTTTTATTTCAATATACTTCCCTTTTTTTGTCTTGCATAAAACGGTCCGGGGCTGATTACCAGGCTAGTGTTGCCTAGGGAGCCAATGACCACGATATATAGCTGAAATAGCTGAAGGTTGTTTGCCAAATCCGGTCATCATGGCTCGCATAAACAGGCTCCGCTGAGTTGAAAGACCGAGTGAAGACCACCCCCCTGACCCTTCCTCGTTCTGCTTTATAAATTCCTGTTGGGCTGAGAGTAGTTGTGTATCATGTAGTCATACTCTCTGCTGTGCATCGTGGTTATATATGTTTAAGTACACCTGAACCAGTGGGGGGACAAAAAAATGTCTAGTTTTGTCTTATTCCAGCGCTAATAGCCCCTCGTGGACGTGGTTATAACCCTCATGTTGTCTCGGGTCAAATTTGACTAATTTTACTGAAAGCTTTTCTACATCAGAAATTTGGTTTTTTTTTTAACCAGATTGTCAAAAAAAATAACTTAAGTTAAACAGTGTACTATCTTCATTAAAATGTTTTTTTTTTAAAATTCATTTCCCTGGATGCCAGACAAATTGAGCCCGCCCACAACATTCGGGAAGTTCATATTTGACTAGAACTGAGTGTTGTATGACTACGTCAGGCTACAATTTTATTGCATTTGAAAAGAAAAAAAAAAACGACAAAGAACGTTGATACAAAGTGACAAAAATATTGTGGGATAAATCAACTAATATGTCACAAAGTATCAAAAAAACACAAAAACAAACAAAACGTCAGGAAAAGCGTATAAAAGCTTGAAAAAAGTGACAAAAAAAGTCAGCCACAAGCTTAAAGGTTTGATAAAAGTGACAAAAACACGGCAGCAAAAGCTTTAAACGTTTTGATAAAAGTGGCAAAAAAGTCGGGAAAGTAAGCTCAAAAACTTTGAAAAGGACAAAAACGTCAGAAAAAAACTTCAAAGCTTGATAAAAAAGTTGTCAAAAACGTTAGGAGAAAAACGACCAGAAGTGTCAACAATAAATTTGCTTTTTAAAATTTTGTACCTAAAAAAAAAAAATTTCCTGGGTTTCTAACGGGAAGAAACCCAAGGATAAAGAACAACGAGAAGGCACGGCCCATGCGCGCGTGGAAGGCAGTGTAGCGGTCACTTCCCTCTCCCTAGGTTATGCGGGGCCACGTTAGCAGTGGAATAGGTCTCACCTATCAATGCTTTCAAACCAATCACATGCTGCTTTTGACACCAGCATTGAGAAGCTTACTCTTAAGTCACCCTGCAATCCCCCCCCCACTCTGCCGCTGGCACCACATATGGAATCTGAGATGCGGGCTTTGCTTGGGCAGGTAATTGCTCGAGATTCCTGGCTAATGAGATAATCTGCCTTTGTAGTGGCGCACAAGATTGAGCTTGTTTGCCAGTAATTGTGCGAGGGAGCATGTATTAATTGATTCGCAATGAGGCTCGGTGGCTCTTGTCTTTCTGATGAAACTCAAGGAACCAGGGACGGCCGGGGTTCTCTCTGAAAACCAAAAAAACAGTTACTGAAGACGAAAAAACAGGGAATATATATGCTTAACACACACTTCAATAGATGATAGATGTCTCTATTTGAAACCTTTTTTTTAAACCACAGCTGGCTGATGGAGGCAAAACTGAGGTCTGCCATTAAAACTGCAATTTTAGTTGCCTTGATGAAGGGAGCATGTGACCGGAACCTCCTTCCCTTTGATGTAGAATTCAAAGTCTCCTCCGTCTTCTTCAAAGGGTCAGAAGCAGAGTTTAAATAGTTATATATTCTATTTTTCCTGCTGCAGTTATTAAGCGTGACAGTAGAACTCGGGTCCGTGTGAAATTAATACACTGGAACAGTGTCACTCTGTGTGGATGACGTTGGCAAATTTAAAACCAAATTTTTTTTTAATTGTCTTTCCATAAATTTCATAATTAACCCTGTGAAAACCGCGTTCTGCGCCTATACATTATTACTCATTTTGGGCTAAATTTTTTGCTTGATGAGGCAATTCTTGCATCTCACATTTAAAAAATACAACAATGGCCAGACGAAAGAAAATGTCCTAAATGTCTTTTGAGCAATATAACACAGTTATATTGACATAAAAAAAACCTAACAAAAAGGAAAAACGCAAGTTAAAATTCGTATCATTTTTATCTTAAATAGAGGAAAACAGTTTGAAGCAGACATTCCCTAAGGGAACACATGATATCCAATACGGGAAAATAATTGGCATTTAAACAAAGAATTAGTGACTTTTACAAAAAGTAACCCGTGGTAAACAATGTTATAGGTAACTGTATGGAGTAGTCTCTCTGTGCCAGACCCTTCTCCAAAGCTAGCTGGAGGAGAGTCTGGCCACTCACCACAGCAGTATGGGATGGGGGGAAATTATCCTATGGGTTGATTGGAATTTCTTCACCAATTCACAATCGTCTGGGAGGAAAAAGCTGAAAGAGAAAAGCTGCAGTGCCTAGAAGGCCTTGTTTTGGGGAAGTGTACGTTCAAGAGTAGTTTCATCGTGCTGCAACAGAAAACCAGATTGGAACAGATAGTCCAGCTAAGCTGTCTGGATTTTACCCTGCAGAGATCGAGAGAGCAGGTAACCATAGTCCTCAGAAATCCGACGAGAGTTTGGGTAGTTAGAACGCCAACACACAGGAGCCAAGGCACAGCTCTATCCGCCTAGAATGAGGTGAAATCCGGACAGATTTACCGGCTGGGGTAAAAGTGCAAACCCCGAAGTGGAACGTTAAGGATAGACTACTTTTAGAGCTTTGTACTTACGTCGGCCAGGTTCTACCCAAAAGAAAACATTTCAGCTCCTTTCTATAGAAAGGGTTTTCGTTGGCTATCTTTTAACAAAAAAGCTTTGTTCAAACCACGGCGGGATACGGGTAAGGAGGGTAGACATGTATGACTAAAGGCAGGGGGGTGGGTAACTTATATCATAGACACGCTTTGATATATTGTTGAAATGGCCTTTACACCCCGACAGTATTTAAATCACTTATGGGCTCTGAAAAAAGAGCAAACAGTCCATCATCTGTAGCTGCTGTAATCCCTTAAAAATGCCCCCCACCAATCCCGGCCTTGCGGTCACCAAGGAAACCAATGAAATGCCCCTTGCCCCTCACATGAACGAGCTGAGCTCAGTGTGAGGTGTCACCACATTGCTACCAGTATGTTTGTTTTTAAAACACATACGACATACAAACACTCAGCACACATACAGCACACAGACACACATATGTCAATACACGCAGACACGCATATATACATACACGCATACATGCATATATCATGCATACATGCATATATACAGAATAAATGTATACATTACATACAGCCCTACATCGATATAACATACACGCTACATGAATAATATACATTACACTCCGCATGCATATATACATACAACGCAACATGCATTTACCCGCCTACAGTGGCATATATACATACACACCATGTAGACATACTACACACATAATGCTCCTATACACGCAGACCAACATAATTACATACATACATACATAGCTACTAGACATACATACATACATATATACATGGATATGATATTACACACATATGTATACATGCATACATACATACATACATGCATTACTTACATTACATACATACATACATACACACACGTACATGACATACATACTGTACATACAACATTAGCACATACATACAGACAGTAACATATAATACATTCTGGATGAGAATATTCTGTGTTTTATTGATAGTTGAATGACCAATGAATCAAGTGCGGGGTCCTTTATCCGCTTGAAAGCAGAACGATGGCAGTGGGGCTCGGGCGGTGTGTGCGGCGGAGCTCTAAAAAAGAAACTAAATATGCATTGTCAATTGTATAAACTGAGCTTCTTCCAGACAGTTTAATAAAATCCAAATATCAAGTAGGATGTCCATAAAGGGGGAACTTACAGGACAATATGCATCGTATTTTGACTTTGCATCGATAATATGGGATTGTGGATTTTTTAATAAATATATCGATTACCGATACCGATGTATCGTATAAACCATACACTATACCAACCTGTCTTAAATGTTAGCTAGGGAACAATCATAGCTGTTCATATAAAAGATTGAAAAAAACAATTCTTTGAAGGATCTTTTTGCTGTTGAAGCATTAGTGATACGCTGCCTTAGGGGCCATTTACAGGCTCCCTGCTTGTCCCGGCAAAGGCTCATCAAGGTGAACTATCGGATTCAGCAGCTCGCAAGACAATCCTTCACAGGGGTTTGTCTGGCTGTTGCAAAGCTGATAGGATCATAAGTTAATCACCAGCCTTTTTTTTTTCAAAAGAGCCGCTGAAAGCCTTGTCAACTTTAGAATTATGCCCATCCACTGTGATTGAAAAAACAAAGAACAAAGGGGATTTCTACACATATTTCTTGTTCAGTCGAACACTCATCAGAGGCTACTGGCTTGGTGGCACACACCAACACTTAAGCAACCGGTGCTGGGTTAACACCAGAGTCGCAGCAAGATGTTGCGGCTCAGCTTTGTCATGGAAAAATGTATTTGGCATTTTGTGTTGCCGTTCATAATATTGTACTCTCCAGTTCCCTCAAAGGTGTTACTTGTACTTTACATTTGACCGTAGGCCAATGTAATGACCCACACCTCACCATAGTGCCCATAGTGCATTTGCCAAAACCAATACATTTCCCGAACAGAAGCCATATTGTAATAGTAGTGTCATAGTAATAGTGTTTCCCCTAGGGCGGGGGCGATGTGGAAAACAGGTTGTTGTGAGGCAGCTATGATAGTAGCCTGCTGTTAAAAAAGGTCATCAAAATTCATGTTTGCGTATTGCTCTTAAAGCATTTGGCTTTTGGCTGCTTTTTTTAGGGCTGCACGCGGACCAAACTATACGTGAGGACGTATATGACACATGCAAGATTACAATCACAATATGTCACTTTTTCAGTAAATAAAAGTATTCTGGGCCTGCGGAGTTCCATTCCATGTGTGGCCTGTAGTAACATTGAGTCCCAGCCTGGTGTTACAAACAACGTGGCAATGAACAGAGCGGGAAGTACGCCGTCAAACTGTTGCAAAACTGTTGAAACTGCTGCAACCTGCAATAATAACACAGCCGGTGATATTCCGAATGTGGTAGAAATATCCCCAAAAAACGCCTCTAAAACCAGACAAAAATACGGTTATCCACATGTCCTAATCGGACACGCTTTTTTATTTTTTTTGTTTTGTTGTTTTTTTACTCTGAAAAAAAGGCACTTTATTGGACTACCCAAATGGAACTGCTGTTTACAGACCTGAGGCTACAGTTACACTGCTAGTTGGGTTGAAAAGGAATATCTTGATGTACGTTTCCCACCCTCAATTCCCCCTGCTCCGGCGTTTCCGAGCCCCCAAACCGGAGCCATTTTGGAAACACTTCTGAACCAGTTTTGGTTGGAGTCTGCGGGGTGGGATTCAGTCCAACGCCGCAAACGGACACTTTGGTAACACCCCCACTGACGCCAAGTTTCTCCACATGATTGGGTTTATCAGTCATGACGTCCATTATATGAGCCTAAGCTACTAACGTTACCATAGCAAATACCAGCAACAGGCATGTAGCCTCCTGTGTAGCCCAAGTGTAGATACGGAATGTTGATGAGATTGAGGTTTGGGCGGCGAGTTTACCCCTTGTGTGTCTCTGCACAGACCACACAACTTTTGGTTCTGGGTAAAAAATTTAAATTAAAACTTTTTTTTGACGTGTGGTCATCGTTTTTCACGCTTTTGTTCTTTCCACAATTTTTAGTCACTTCTTCTGGGCTTAATAATAAATAATAAAAAAGTATTAAAAGGCTATAAAATGGAATAAAAATCCCAAATTAATGAAAGTAATGAATGAATCATTGAGGTCAATGTAAAAAAAAAAGCTTTAGAACATCCACATTATTTTGGTTGTGGACCCCCCCCCACAAAATTTGGGTTTAAAAGAAGCCCAACTTTCTGATATAGTAACATTTGAAATGGGTCAAAATTGACCGCGAGGACAACAGGAGGGTTACATGGAGATAGTTCTTCTACGGGTGAGGTAAAAACACTTTGGCTCAAGAAAACGTTAAAGTAGCCATAATTAATTGGAATATCGCCATATTTGGAATAATAACAGGTGGAATATAAAGTGTTGCAGTAAAGACACTCAAGTGTACATCTGGAGTCTTAGAGCAGCTTTACAACAATGCCCTGTGTAAAGTTTCCCAAGAAAAGGTGGGTGGAGACAAACTGCTGGAATGCAGGGTGTGTGTGTGGTAGTGTGTGCTCGTGTGAGTGTGTGGGTGGGGGATTCGACTGGTTGTTATGCAAGAGTGAGAGTTATGCGGTAAGACAACCGCTCTTTAACTCCATTTCACGGAGCCAGGATGAATGGAACAATACCAGGTGAGCACGGGAGGGCTGGGATTCTTTGAATATGTGTCATCATTCATACATGAAGGGGGATATATCCATCAGATGAGCTGAAGGGCGCCCTCCACTAGGCCAGCCTGTTGTTACAGATACATTAGTAGGTATAGCTGATGCAGAGGGAAATGATAAGTGAACCTGTGATATGCAGGTACGGGGCAGGAATTGTGCCGACAGGCTTTGCACTAATTCTGTGAAGCTGGATTTTATTTTCTTATAATTTGAAACGGTGGTTTGGTTGGATTTAGATGAGATCGATAGTAAAATACATAAAGTTTGTGATTGGGGATCGCGTAATGTTAGTCAGGAGAACAAAGGCTGAGTCTTGCTTTTCTGTTTTCTGCGTATTTGTATAAAGGACCATTCAAGGCTCTACATTCTGTGGCATGTGGATCGGTAAGTGATGGTTGTGGAATAGGAAAAGTTCATGAAGTTCAAGCTGGATAAAATAGTATTTAGTCATGACCTAGAAATGTACGGGAATGGGATTAGAGCCACATGTGAAAAAATGTATGAGTTTTGAGTTCAAAGTCAGAATTCTGAGGAAACTGGGCATTTGCAGAGATACTTAATCAAGAACAATTTGTGAAAACATGTTTCAAAAACAAATTTAAGGGGAATCGATGTTGTCTGGGTCAAATTGAACGGTTTTTTCTATTTCAGTGTTCTTTTTTACTACAACAAATATTCCATGATGATGCACACAACGCTCTTGGCAGTACAAATCTTACTTCATCATGTCGGGGTGTCTATTCAATTTTTATATTTATTGGAAAAAAAGAAAATGAAGTTAGGGTTTTGAATAGTATTGAGTAAAAGTGACATTATTCCAGTCTGCTGATTATCCATCAAAATCATGTGAAATTCATTTAATTTATGTCTAAATAATTCCTAATTTCTGCTTTTATCTCGAAAACATTAGGTACAAGTTCCTATAAGAGGGGTATTGACCATAAATTCCAAAAATACTGGAAAAGAAAATGGTAAAATAAGTTAGTGTTACGTAGGGTTGGAAAATGTAAAAAAAAAGGGACAAACGTTTGTGAAAAAAAAGCCTTCAAAAGTGTGAAAAAGGGACAAAAAGTAAGAAAAATGTAAAGGCGTTGAAAAAAGTGTCACGGTTGTCGTCACGTGTGTCGTGGATGTTCAATTTTTTGTGTTTTAGCGACGACACAACACATATTATTAAACCAGGATGCTGTGGGACTGGCACCAGACGTCTTCTCTGCAGCCCGCTGAGGAAGGTCTCAGATGTCACCATAGTGCCGGCGTGAGGGAAGGACTCTATGTCCATGCAGCTTGGAGCCATGAGGTATCGCCTAGCCTGTTTGTCCATATTTAACAGGTTTATGAAGGGCAGCTCGTTGGGTCAGGAAGTTTACAGTTGTTCCTTATAAAAAAAACTTTGTCTGTGGCTTTGCTATGGTGAAACCATTGACGGAACACAAGTGGTGAGTGTGAGGACACTTGTTGAGGGCAGCACTGGTACATGCATTGAATGTCGAGCCCGTCATTAAGACCTTCAGAGAATTAGGACATTGACAGCAAATAGAGACAACACCACGCCCATGCATTAATGGTGCTCAATGACTGTACTTGCATATAACTATTCTGTGATATTGTTGCTGTCTAATTGACACCATAATACAGAAAATAGAGGGTCATTCAGACCAAATGGGACAGCAGCTTTTAGGACAGAGCAAACAATTTAGATGTGGACCCTTTTAATAGTACTTCCAACCTATCAGTGTCAGTAAAAAAGGCTTTCTTTTAGGCCTTTATTTATTTGTTTTTTAGACTATCACGGCTATTTAAAACAACAACACGTATTGTTGGATAAAGTGTTGTCTAAATGGAGATAAGGCTAACTGCTTCTGTGAGATTTTGGGCAATGGCCGTTAATAGCAGGATCTATAATCTGAAAATATTGGGAACATTGCTCTTCAATAACATCATAGTACTTGTCACATAATGACTTCAAGTATTTTAGTTCTTTTTGCAGACACTGAGAGTACTGTAATATGTCTCCAAGAGCCCACCTTTTTTGTTTCACGCAGTTCTCAGGTGAACTGAGTATCAACAGCTCCGAGCTAAAAAGAATGCTTGTGTATTGTTTCTTTGTTACTGCTGGTTTCTTGGAGCCATGGATACGTAGAGCACAGTAATGCAATTGAAATAAAATAGCCGCATTTGGTCATACAATAAAAAATTGGGCCCCCCCTTTTGCTCCCCCCAAGTCAGGACCATGTTAAGGCTTATTATGCAATGCAAACTTTGAATAATTTCTTTGTCCCCTTAGCTCTATACAGAGAATACTTAAGTACATGTACAAGTACATGATTTTTTACCAAAAAACTACTTAATTACAGTAACGTGAGTACATGTAATTTGTTACTTTCCAACCTTGCTGTGCTTGTTTTTTTCTTGGAGTGGAGAGTTTATGTTCCTGGGGGCTACAGACTTAAAGTACTGAACATGAAAGAAGAACTATTCTGTCAGGGACAGGAACATAACCTCTGTGCAATACACCGTGCATCTAGGTTTTGTTTAGAGATATTATATATTTTATATATTATATATCTATATATTATGATATATATATATTAAACTGCTCACTTCCATAGTTTATAATCTAAGGGGCTGTCTTTAGGAGGCCGAAGGGCAATATGCAATTATACTTTTGTATTAGGAGGCCAATTGTTTATTTACTTGTACTTTTTAAGGTTTTGTTGCAATTGATTCTATTCATCATGTAAAATGCTTGTGTGTGTTTTAAACTCGACTGACTCCCTGAGTACCTAAGCGCGTCAGAGTTCCTAAGGTGTAAAACACACAAAAGGCAAAAAAGTTCTTGAATCTTTGAAATCTTGAAGTCTCCAGTGTGCGAAAAACGGGACCTCCTGTCTAAGTTTTATATCTAAATAGTTAGGACATGGGAGGTCAATTTTTATATAGGTTTTTAAACTTTACAGTCTACCGCTGAAAGATGGACGACAGGTGAATAAAACAAGTCGGCTGATTTTCACTATCTCTCATTCAAATAATAGTGCAGTTTGTTAACCAGATTACATTTTGGTGTAGCGAGTGTCACGGTGAGCTGGTCATCAAAAAAAAGGTTAGTAACTTTCAAGAAGGAAGATCCCACATTCAGACTCAAAGATTGCACAGGGGGCCAGATTTAAAAGGGTGTATTATATGTTATGGTAAAATTGAATGCTGGTGTTTGGGATCCTGGAGACACTGGGGCCCTCTTTGTAACATCTATATTTCTATGGTATTTTGTATCTTAGCAGTTCGATTTACGCCACGTTATTTTTCTATTTCTACAAGAAATCTTACAGTATAAACAATTTAAAGGTCCAATGACAGGTGACTCGTGGCTGCTTTTTAATAGACCATAGTGTCCCCACTAATGTATCTGAAGTCTTTAATTAGACCATAGTGGTCCCCTAATACTGTGATTCTGAAGTCTCTTTATATAGACCATAGTGGTCCCCTAATACTGATCTGAAGTCTTTTTATTTATAGACTGAGTGGTCCAATACTGTATCTGAAGTCTCTTTATATAGCCCTATTGGTCCCCTAATACTGTATCTGAAGTCTTTTATAGACCATAGTGGTCCCTAATAAGTATCTGAGTCTTTGTTATATAGACCCTAGGGTCCTCCTAATACTGTATCTGGAGTCTTTATATAGACAAGTGTGGTCCCCTAATACTGTACATCTGAAGTTTTTATATAGATTCTTAGTGTCCCTAATACGTATTGAAGTTCTTTTATAGACCTTAGGGGTCCCCTAAAATGTATCTGAAGTATCTTTTTATATAGATCTTAGTGGTCCTGTAATACCAAGTCTGAAGTCTCCTTTCCCAAAATTCCGCCGTTGGTGCAGAATTACAGCGCCTAGAGCCAGTCCCGCATTTAGCTTTCCTAGTATGTGCCATTTCTGAATCTGTGGTTTTTGAGGAGGGGGGGGCAAACGTGGGTGGTGGCCTGGACCAACTTCCAATTTGCCCATTTGAAAGCACATTATGTCTCTCTCATGGGGGGGCCAACACTCGGGTGCGGGCAAAGCAGAGAAAAGGGAGGTAAACTTACTCTTATGACCTCATAAGGGGCAAAATTCCAAATTGGCCATCTGAGCTTTCATTTTCTCAAAGGCAGAGCAGGATACCCAGGGCCGGTTAACCTATCACCATTTCTAGCCACTGGGGACCATAGGCGTGCGGGAACTCATATAATAATTTACATTTTCATGTGCTCTATATCTTCTAGTTCTATCCAGAGTTAGTTGTTTGATAGTTATAATTGTGTGACGTTTTAATTTTGGCAGCGTACTGCAGGGCGTGGTAGAACTCAATCTATGTAGCCAAATGTAAATCCGTAGTGTCTTTGAGGAACAGACTAAATATCTTATGTGATAGGTTATTATATGGACAACACGTTATCCTTCAAGTACAAACAGTGCATCTAACTAATTAGCCCAAACACTTCTGCTAAACTGTATCACTCTTTCCCACACAAACAAAGGCTCACTTTCTTCTTCCCTTAAATCTTATATTACAGATGTTACACTGCCCATTGAACACAGCAGTATCACGAATGTGCTGAGTGATATTCAACAATAAACCAAGGATTGAAAACAGTTTAGTTTAAAAACATGTACTATGTTTGATATGAAGCCCATAATTCACATTTGGATGACTGGCCCTGTAAGGCCCCAGGCCCCGCCTCTGTTTCCATACATTGTTGGTGGCCATGCCACTGTGCAGTGTTACAAAGGTTTAGGAATGCAGAGGTTTTGGGTGGACAGCACAACTGGCCCTCGAGGAAATTGGGCTGCTCTGGCAGTATTGGCTGAGAGATGCTTTTAGAAGGACATAAATTATTCACCCAGCCATCTCTTTCCATCCTTCAGATACGCAGGAAATTGACTCATGTTGTACTGAAAAACATAGCCGGTTTGTTCGTCAAATTTCTCCACGACATGTTCTTACTTGGTTGCACTTTGATGGGGACCACCTCAAACTGAGTCAGTCGACCTCTGGTGGCTTTGTCAGTATACCCTTTCAGGTTATCTTTGTCTTCCTTTAATCTTTTTGCTTGCATCATCATCATCAATTTGTCTCCATGCCCCAATGCTATTTTGTCAACTATGATAAAATGCATGACAATTAATGTCCTGTCTTTGCCAGCTACTACGATTCATAAAGTCAAATTGCAACCATGAAATGGCAAAAGAAGAAAAGCATGATATGCAGATAAATAATAAAAAGCTCAAGCAATATTAACATACATATCACATTAGCTAATACCATTAACTTACTTTCAGTTACCTCCTTTGCTTAGTGGAATGACAACAGAATTTATGTTTCTGTAGACAGAAGCTTCATGAAACATTGTATGTATTTTCTGAGCACACTAGATGGCGCTCTTGGTATAAGTAACAGACACATAAAGGAATGGCAATTCAGTGGTTATTAACTCTTTATTGAACGAGAGCGCCACAACCCTCCTGTTTTCTTCCCGTCAAAATTAAATTTCAACATTTAGTTGACACTTTTATCAAGTGTTTTTCTTACATTTTGTCCCTTTTTTATGTTTGTCACTTTTCTGACGTTTTAACACTATGTAACGTAACTTATTAACCAAGTTCACAGGTATTTTTGGAATTTATAGTCAATAATCCTCATTTATATCAAATTATACCTCATGTTTGAGTTATAAAAGCACAAAATTAGGAATTATTAGACTAAAATTAAAGGAATGGATGTTGACGGATAATCACAGATCGGACTATGTCAACTTTTACTCAATACTATTTCAAAACCACTTCAATTTTCTTTTCGATGCTATGAATTATGTAGACACCACAAAATTACCCATCAAAATCACCCCAAAGAGCGTTGTGTGGAATCAATCATGATTTGGGTAATTTATAGAACATTGATATGAAAACGGGTCATTTTGACCCAAGGACAACTGAGGGTTAAGTGGGCTAAGAAACTACAGAAAATGCTTTATGACGCTTCATTTGGCTGTCACTTCTGTTAACCATGTAAATTGTCAACAAAACAAAAAGTGAACAAATCTCAAATAGCAGCCAACATGTATGATAGGTAAGCTAATGCTAAAATAACATTCTGTTAATGTTACTGTCATGGGCTATTTCCATTCAGCTTAAACACTCACTGCGCTTCATTTCCATGAAATTTACTGGGAATTTTGTGAAACTGCAACACAATACCATGCAGTCAATATATGGATCAAACCCAAAATGCACAATATCAGTGTAAATAGCTATATGATAAACCCAATCAAGCAAGTAAAAACAACCAGCAGCAAGAAACATAAGCTTACTTTAGGGTGACCAGAGTCCCCGGTTCTTCGGGACAGTCCCCGATTTTGGCTACCTGTCCCGGCTGGATCTGTCCCCGGAAATGTCCCCGGTTTTCACTGGACTGAAAGACCCGAAATTGGAATGAAAGACAGAAAAAACTGACAAAACGTAGCCGATAATCGCACACCCTACATACGCGGGCTCGAGGCAGCCAGAGCCCGCGGTGCTCAGAGACGTTTTAGAAGCCGTGTTTTACGATGCTAAAATCACTGATTATTTACATGGAGTCTGGTGCGTTTAGCGAACGCAATTTCGCGGACTTTTATGTTTTAAAAAGGATCTTAATCTTTAACAGAAAGGTCGACCTCCTTAGAATCCTTTCCATAATGTTGTCAGACACTTAGAATATTAATCTGAGTCTGTTAGCAGCAAAACAAGCACCTATGAACGTAAAACAAGCCGGACAATTATCCTATTAACTTACATTGCAGCGATCTCGTTTAATACTGCATCACTGTCAAAGGAAAATATGTCCTCAGTAGTTTTTGTTGTATTCGTTCTCAAGGAGCTGTTGCAGAAACAGCCTGAGCAGTAAAGAAAAGCTGTCAGTAGTTCAGTAACATTACAACATTATGAAATATTAAGACTTTTATCTTGAAATATTAGGACTATAAGGACTTTCTATCTTGAAATATTAGGACTATAGGACTTTATATTTTGAAATATTAAGAATTTCTATCTGAAATATTAGGATTTCTATCTTGAAAATAGGCTTTTTATCTTGAAATATTAGGATTTTTTTATCTTGAAGTATAACGATGGATTTTTTATCTTGAATATTAGGACTTTATCTTGAGGTGTAGTGGAGTAGGAAGTGGCAGCAGGGGTGGGTCTAGGATCATACCTTTGGGGGGGCTCAGCCCCTAATAAACAGCTCTAGGTCTAGTGTCCCCTTTTAAGTTTTACAAAAATAAAATCATTACTGTTTGGGGAAATACACTTTGAGCTGAAAATGTCCCCGGATTTGTCTGAGAATCTGGTCACCTTAGCTTACTTAGCCTAGCACAACAAATTAGCTTCTTAGCTGCCTCAATATGTTTACAAAACTAACAATGAGCAGTAACCTAATGTTAATGAGAATACTCAGACGTTGCCTTAGCAAAAAAGGAGAAGGAAAAGCATTCCACTCAGAAACAGACAACCGGAAGGGCTCACACATTCCTATAGCTGATTACCGCATGGCAATTTTACTTCCTGTTTCAAACTGCACTAGTACTATGTTACTATGGTTACAAAGATAAGCAAACCACTCTAAACTGCTGAAAAAAGCAGAAGACACATTGTAAGCGGCATGACAGTTGCTTTGGTTATTTTTATCTGTGTGTTGGCAGGAAATATCTCAGTATTCGACCAGTCTAGACTGAACAATTACCAGAGGACTAAATGTGTCTAATATAATGTTTAAGTAAAAGTCAAGATCAACGCTGCTGCGTCCAATGGGCCTGTGTGTGTGTGCTGTGTTGAGCATGGGAGTTTACTAACTTAAATCGTATTTGAGGTCCTTAGTGCAGATAATAGAAGAGGCGTTTCATTAGTGTACGGGAAATGAGTAACATTGTTACACGCATGCTATGACTTGATGACAAAATCCTCATGGATTGTCATAGAATCTGTGTTGATCCCATTGTTGCATAATCATAGTAAAACCCTATGAACATGGAGTTTTCTTTTATTATAATTGATTGGGCGTTGGATATCAACGATAATAATGATGGGATTGATGAGCGCCGTGCTTCATCTCACTGCATGGTATCAAAGCTCTCTGAGTTGCTTCTCATCTATTTGCTGCGGCTGCCAGCCAGTCTTTCTACCTGCCAGCTGTCATGGCATCAGTAAGTGATAACCCCGTCGACAAATAGCCTGGATAGTCTCTCTCAGTCTCCACAGAGTGATGTGAGGGACTAATCAGTGTCTGCAGAGGAGCATGTGGGGCTGCAGGAGAGCCGTGAAAGGAGATAGGCTAGGTACTGACTGTAGGCTCATATCCCTTTTACAATACGTCTCATTTAACAGCTCACAGTGGCTGCACTCTTATTTAGTGTAAATCACTGCACCGGGTTCCAAAGACTATACCGATGCTTTGCTCTCTCTCTCATCTTGTTGGCGTTTCAGATGTATTGTTGGAGTTACAATGTTTTGTATATTGCCGATCTGTTAAGTTTACCCAGTGATAGACTCATTGCCATCCTTGGAAAATATATTTCCCTATTGGATAGACTCTATTACCCAAGGCTCTGCATGAATCGGCAACAGACCTGAACCTGGCCCATACAGTACCAACCCAACAACCGGTAGTGTAAATGTCTCATGCAACCTGATGCAGCTTTAATATTTATTTTACTGGCTGTTAGCTGACTCATACGACACTACTAAATGAAACATATTGTACATAAATGAGGGACGCAATAAAGGTGGGTGTGAATTCCAGATTACACAATTAATAATTAACAGTAAAGTATGTAGGTTGGCAAAATGATTGTTAGAGGACTTATTTAAATAATGGGATTTTACTATTGGTGACCAAATGAAGCTCCATGAACCATTTTATCTATTTTCTGATCCCACTAGATGACGCTATTGGTTTAAAGAAAAAAGGCTGAAGGAATGGCAACTCAGTGTGTCTTTCAGGTCTTCGTTGAACAGAGAGCACCATCTAGTGGGCTCAGAAGAAAAAAGAATGATTCCCGAAGCTTCATGGGGCTTCATTTGAGCATTATGGATTTAACATCGCTGAAAGTAATCATGGAGCCGTAATTTCATCTTTGGTCCTGATGATCCCCGTATCTTTTAGAAATGTGGGGCAGTTTGACTAGCCACCGCAGTGCCTTGTCAGATGACATTGCATCGCTTGCAGGAAAGTTGAGGACGGCTTTCTATCTATCTGCTAGCTTTATTTTCTGCTGATGGAATTGAATGACTTAGATGTGGATTTATTTCACACAGTGCATTCTCAAAGAGAAAGAGGATTGTAGAATTTAATGACCAACCTTTTTTCAACCTGGACCCTATTTTCCTGTGCTTTTGTAAGTGACTCATTGGGACAACAATCTTTGAATTTGGTCTGCGTGAAATTTGTAACAGGCAGCCATAGCTGGGCTGCAAAGTAACCCTATTGTGGCACAATTTGCATCGTCAATTTGGTCCACTAACAGTGTTTCTTTGGCCACTGACAGGCTCGTTATTGTTCTAAGTGTTGAAAACTATGAAAGGACCCTACAGAGATAGACCTTTTTAAAACATCTTACAGCTCTGAAGCCGCTAGCGCTTAACCCACCAGACTCTACTTAAAAAACAGCACTTTTAGTGTGTATAGAGCTAACAATTTACATGAAATCAGTACATGTAGTTTATACTACCCAAAACTCTGTTGGAAAAAGTGAAAAGAAAACCCAAAAGGCTTTTCATAGTTTCTTTTGTTTTGTCAACTTTAATAAAATTACTGTTATTTTCCATGGAGTCTGGTGGCTTTAGAAAAGCAATTAAAGATATATATATGTTTGAAAAAAGGTCTTACTCTTTAACAAAAAGACCTCCTTAGAAATCCTTTACATATTGTTATGAGACACTTAGAATATATGTGAGCCTGTCAGTGGCAAAATTGCACTTTTGTGAACGTAACCAGCTGCCACAATTGCCCCATTAACTTACACTGTAGCTGGTTTTTTCAATGCCGACTGCAGCAATCTGTCTTAACAGTCAAAGATTGTTGTTCCCATCAGTCACTTTGACACAAAAACAGAAAATAGGGTCAATGTTGAAAAAAAAGAAGTTACCCTTTAATTGTTCTGATATCATGTTCATGTGATACCAGTAACATTGAGCAAGATGTGTTGCATATTATTTTGGACCTTATGTCATACTTTGTCCTCTTATTTACTCTTATAGAAGTAAAATAGTGATCATTGTTGGTGTGTAACTGGCTTAAAGGACACAGCTCAGTGCACTCACAGCTTTCAGCTTTTCTCATTTCGGCTAGTAGTGGTGTCAGCAGCTCGGTCGAACCCCCACCCCGGACACCTACAGCAGCTCCTCCCCCCCCGTCCTGTCTGAATGACTGCTGCCCTTATCTCTGTGGACTTCGGACCAAAGATGAAAGGGCCAGCGAAGACAAAATAAGGAAAGCTTTAAGAGTGCCTAAGCTTTGGGGATTTAGACGTCAACACAACTGCTGAATACTCCTTTATCGGTTGAAAGAGTGGAGCTCATCACCCAGTGCACAATAAACCCATTCAGCAACTGCTCTTTCTTCAACCTCTCTTTGTCTTGGTGATTGTGTATCTGTTTTCTTCTCTTTGTTGTTTGTGTCAGCTCATGGATCGGCCTGAGGGATCCGGCTAAGGTCATTAGATCGCAAGATTCCGATGTTAGACCACACCGTTGATGCAGATCTGATAACGTTGAAGTTTTAGAGAAACCACCTTCGATCTGTAGTTTAGGGGATTAGTTACTTCACAGTAACAATTACAGTCAAGCTAGCTTCAAAGGTCTTAGTTGTAAGTAAGTAAAAACAATATTATGCATTAATATATCTGCTGTTCCATACGTCCATCGTTCCTGTGTTGGCTGGTTTTGGTGATTTTAAAACTGTTACTTTGTTGGATGAAATAGATAATGGTGCTTTCAAAGTGGATAGAAATTATACTGTATGCCAACGAACAACATATTCTCACCTTGATTTAGTTGATTAACCCTTGAGTGTTGCTTCCTCCGTCAAAATCAACAATTTTTTAACAACAACTTATTAGTTTTACAGTTATTTTTGGAATTATGGTCATAAAACCTCATTTATAGGAAATTACACCCCAATGTTTGGTTAGAAAAGCAGAAATTAGGATTATTTAGACTAAATTAAAGGATATACAGTATGTTGATGGATAATCACAGATTGGAATATGTCAAATATTTCAATACTATTTTAAAACCACTTCATATTTGTTTTTCAAATGCTATACAATTGAATAAGACACCCAACTAATAAACGAGAGATTTGTACCAGGCCAGGGGACCACTAAGGTCAATATAAAAGAGACTTCAGATACAGTATTAGGGGCCCCCTACGTCTATATAAAAGAGACTTCAGATTCAGTATTAGGGACCACTAAGGTCTATAAAAGAGACTTCAGATACAGTATTAGGACCACTAAGGTCTATTAAAGAGACTTCAGATACAGTATTAGAGGACCACTAGGTCTATATAAAGAGACTTCAGATACAGTATTAGAGGACCCCTAAGGCTTTATAAAGAGACTTCAATACAGTATTAGAGGACCCTAAGGTCTTTATAAAGAGACTTCAGATACAGTATTAGGGACCACTAAGGTCTATATAAAAGAACTTCAGATACAGTTTAGAGGACCACTAAGGTCTTATAAAAGAGACTTCAATACAGTATTAAGGACCACTAAGTTCTTTATAAAGAGACTTCAGATACAGTATAGAGGACCACTAAGGTCTATATAAAGAGACTTCAGATACGGTATGTGGAGACACTAAGGTCTATATAAAAGAGCTTCAGGTACAGTATTAGGGACCACTAAGGTCTATATAAAGAGACTTCAGATACAGTATTAGGGGACCCCTAAGGTCTATATAAAATCATCCAAAGAGCACCATGCCATGGGCCCTTTAAGTAAAACGCCCTAGATCTGTGCTGCTCATCTCCATGGCTGCAGCAGGAAGTAGGAAGTGTTTGTGGCAGCTTGACAACAAGTAAATGTGCCTCAAAGGGTCAAAATGTTAGCAGCCAAAGATTCTAGAGCGTAGTGATTCTTCGTAGCAAAGCTTATTTGGTAACAGCACCAGTGACGGTGTAAAATAAATCGTTGTTGCACACGGTTAAGGTGATGAACACAGTTATACCGCGTTATGCTCTGTCTTTAATCTCATCACAATTTACATGTTAATGCTGACCGCCCTAGTAGAAATATAAATTAAAGTAATTTAACGTTACAGAGCTCTTTGGTTTCTGTCTGTCTGGCCTTTTTTTGTCTGAACGTACTACCACATTGCATTGTGGGATACTTTTGCCAGCATTATGTCCAGTGTTTGCACACTGTAACATTGCACTGGAATGCAATTCATGTACTACTGTTTTCATACATAATAAAAAAATCAAACATACTGTTTTAGCCACTAAAATAGCGTGTTAGTGTGCAATTTCCCGCACAACCTTTATATATGGAATTGTCAAAAACCTGATGGACGGCTAAATGAGATGAGCCGGCTGTAGCATTCCACACACCCAGTAATCAATATATTGGCCCTCAGTGCTCCAAGAATGCACAGCATTTATTGGCTTTTTTTATAGCCCAGACATTCAGGAGTCTGGAGACTTATAAAGCAGTTAGCACATACAGTACATGAAGATAATGTAGTCACATTATCTCACACATATACTGTTACAGTCAACCTTTCACACTCTGTAGCTGCAGGAGTGCGTCTGTGGCTGCTGCACATAACACCCAACTCTTTCTTTTTGTGCGTCATTTGAATTGCCCTTGGTAGTTGGTAGTAACACTATAATCATGTGTGTGTACGTAGAAGCTGCAGTAAATGTCACTAAAGTGAAGATCCCCGCAACTGTCAAACAAGCATAATCATTCGAAAAGGTCGCATCTGCACTTAGAGAGTATAATAAAAAATAAAAAAATATAATCCTCCGTCATTATGTTATGCACAGCTGCAGTGATATAATATCTC
Organism: Etheostoma spectabile; assembly: GCF_008692095.1. Classification (NCBI taxonomy): domain Eukaryota; kingdom Metazoa; phylum Chordata; class Actinopteri; order Perciformes; family Percidae; genus Etheostoma; species Etheostoma spectabile. Next base: position 31,323,465 of record NC_045741.1, read on the forward strand.
TTGTTGTTTCTACACAACCCAACTGTTTATTGTTGGGACATTACCTTTTACATATGCACTACCGGTCAAAAGTTTGGGGTCACTTCGAAATTTCCATTGCACTCCATTATAGACAGAATTCCAGTTGAGATCAGTTGCATTGTTTTTTAACCAGCGCAGCAGTTTTCAGATTACATTATATGCTTACATAATTGCAAAAGGGTTCTCCAATGTTTTCTCAGTTAGTTTTTTTAAAATGATATCAGATTAGTGAACAAAATGTGCCTTTGGAACATTGGATGAATGGTTGCTGATAATGGGCAATGTAGATATTGCATTAAAGATCAGCCCCCCCACTCGGATCAGCTGGTATTCTGTCTAACATCGACTGGACTGGAAATTTGTAAGTGGCCCCATACTTTTGACCGGTAGTGTACATTACAGTGGCCTGTTTTACAAGTCTATTTTTGTGCCGGTACAATAATGTACCCAAACAATGATAAACAATGATTCAGTGTATTATCAAGTATTCAAGTTTAATGAGGGGTTTACATGAATACTATAAATACATGAATAATATGTATGGAACATTCAACAACATCACCCAGGGCATTGTCAAATTGTGATGGCCATTTCTTTGTTTGTACACTATATAGACTAAACCAGGACTGTAGTCAAGACCACCTTAGTTGAGTCCAAGACAAGTCCAAGACCTGGACTAGCCGAGTCCAAGTCAAGACAGAGTCCAAAGAGGTTCAAGTCCAAGACAAGACCGAGTCCAAAAAGGTTTGAGTCTGAGTCAAGACCGAGTCCAAAAAGGATTGAGTCTGAGTCAAGACCGAGTCCAAAAAGGTTTGAGTCCAAGTCAAGACCGAGTCCAGGACAGAAAAAAATTGTCTCATGCTTGACAGTATCAAGATGATCATTTGGGGTTTTACTTTCCCATGTATAATACATAATAAAGACACCTGGCCTCGGTCAAGACCAAAAGCCACATTGGGCAAGACCAGTGGCCGAGACAAGTCCCGGTCCAAACACAAGCGAGTCAGAGACAAGTCTGAGACCATAGAAAAACTGTCCAAGACCGGACTCGAGCACTACAGCCCTGGACTAAACAATTATTAAACAGCCAAAAATCATCAACAGATGAATCCACAATATAATCAGTTTCATTGCAGCCCTAAAACGTGCCATAAATGTCTTTATTTAATAAGTAGAATCCTTGGGTTTTGCTTTTTTCTGACACACTGTACAGTATGTGTTCCCATAATCCCCAAATGGGAACACATGCTGTACAGTGTGTACCCTAACTCAGCACTCCTGCCGGTGTTCATAATGAATTGTCAGGAATATGAAAGCAACGCTACCTTCCAGGCTCTCCTCTCACAACAAAATATTTCTGCTAATGGTTGTCTGGAATTTGAAATCACTCAGCAGCAGCGTATCGTCTCTCTGCTATCGTACCACATCATTCTGAATTCTTTGGGATGTCTCAGCCTGTTCCCCCACGAGTTACTTCCTAACCCAGACTACTGTGCAGTGAGACTTTGCTGTTATTGCCTCAGTTTCACAGTAGACCACAGTAGGTTTTCCTCTTGCTTCTTTTCAATGATCATGCTAACAGTCTTTGCCAATGTACTATTACAGGTTTTTTTTCAACACTATTATCGCTTTTTTTGTCACTTTTGCAATTTTGTGGGTGCTTTTTGGTTGTTTTTCAAAGTTATTTGATATTTCTAATGCTGACATTTTCAGTGCTTATTTGGAAGGCCCATTTTTGTGATAAAAAAAACTGAACGGGTCAAATTTGACCCGAGGACAACATGAGGGTTACGCTTTAATTTTTCATTCTTCACACCACTTCTGTCATTGAGCTCGAAAACAAAGCAAAGAAGACAATGAAATACCTATAGATCAGTCAAATACTCACATAAAGGACCTTTCTCACTGTGAAAGAAGGTCCGACAATGCGAGACACAACAGAGAGTTGGTTCCTTTTTTGAAAACGCCACATTTCTATTGTTCCTTAAATTGCATGCAATATTATCCGTCAACAAACTAAACCCATTCAATGCATTAAAGTATTATATTACAGCCTGGGTTTTAACCCTTGTGTTGTCTTCCCGTCAATATTGAATATCAACACTTTTGTTGACGCTTTTTATTGATGTTTTTAACTTTTTCTTACGTTTTTGTCCCTTTTTTCAACACTTTTGACTCTTTTTTCAATGTTTCTCACTTTGTTTGACGTTAAACACTACGTAACACTAACTTATTAACTCTAGTTTAACAGTTATTTTTGGAATTGATGGTCAATAAACCTCATTTATAGGAAATTACACCTAACATTTAAAGGAATGTATGTTGATGATAATCACAGACTGGAATATGTCAACTTGTACTCAATGCTATTTCAAAACCACTTCAATTTATTTTTAAATGCTATAAAATTGAACAATACACTCCAAAATTAATGAAAGTAGAGAGTTGTACTTGCCAAAGAGCTTTGTGGGAATCAATAATGTTATCATAGGTAATTAAAAAGAACATTGATGTAGGAAAACGGGTCAATTTGACCCGAGGACAACATGAGCGTTAACCCTGGGGGCCCTGAGGCCATTTTTACAGTTTAATTTCCTTCTGGATTTTATTTATAAAAAAGCTTGTAAAACATCAACCCTGTTGTCTACAGCAAGATATGAACATCATTTTTTTTAGGACAAACTGGGTTATTAAATATTTGGGTTGCATGAGGTCACTTGCATGTTAAAAATGGTTGTAGGGCCTTAAAGATTAAATATAAATGAAGTCTTCCAGATATGTATTGAATCACACGACATATATAAAACCTAAGCCATTTTCCATTCTAAAACACTTCTCATATGTCTTGGGAGTCCACACTGGGAAGAAATATCATTATAACTTATACAGTTGACAATACATGCATTTCTTCTCCAAAAAGTCAAGACGTTTTGCTCTCATGACATTACTTATGCCAATATAACATAAAATGTCATATTTATTTATTACCCCCACAGCAATGTTATACAGCAAATATGTGTCTAAATAGTGCACCATTTGACCTTCCATAGAGTATAAGGCATTTTTGTCCCCTCTGGCCTTCCATACAAGAGGGGTGCCTTTATCTCCCATATATGGGCATGTACTTCCTGAAACAATAGACGGGACAGACGGGACAGACGTGAAAGAGCGAGCCAGCATTAGAAATGAGCCAAAACGCGATGAATTATGGATATAAAGTGGATCATTCTTGTATATAACAGTATGGATTAAAAGCCCAAAGAGGCTGAAGTTCCAGGCTGGAT
>NC_045741.1:31326779-31327297 GCF_008692095.1 Etheostoma spectabile
CTGTAGAGGCTAGAAAGACCCGGAAAAGACCGATGTAAACGCGAAGACATCAGTATTTAAACAAAACCGAAAGTGAGTAAATCGCTTGTATGGTTCAAAAATTATTAATAGAGACACATGAAAATAAATGCTTTTCTCGCCTAAATTTGTACCCCCAAAAAAGTGCTGCAGTTTCCACATGCTTTGGCCCTCTGTGATGACCCTGAGGTCATTGTGAAGCCAACACTCTCAACTTTTTGTTTCTAGTGGCATTGTGACACTAGGCCTTACTGAAACAGAGCTACAGAGGTTAGAACACAGAATTTCTATTTCCGTCCAAGTAAATCATCTGAAAAATTAATAAAAAAACACTACTGTAAGCATATCAAATGGGCTATATACTAAAATAGTACCCTAGCCACGTCTCAACTTAGAACAGAAAAAATCCAGAAAAGAATGACTTAGAAAATGGATTTTATATGAATGTATTTCTACAGATATGTCTCTGCATTTTCTTATTTCTAAAAAAGCCCAAAAAG
>NC_045741.1:31327307-31327421 GCF_008692095.1 Etheostoma spectabile
AATACTTCTGAAATACAAAAACACATCTACATCACTCACACCTGAAAGAACTACATGCATAGATTTATAGAAATAACTAATCATAATTTGATGAAATGGTGAAATGCCATAAGA
>NC_045741.1:31327431-31327522 GCF_008692095.1 Etheostoma spectabile
TTTGCTTTGACACAGCTGGAGACATCACAGGGTTACGTTTTTCTGGCCATGTTTGATATCAATCAACTCGTCTTCTTATTGGCTACACAGG
>NC_045741.1:31327532-31327650 GCF_008692095.1 Etheostoma spectabile
TCATAATGTTTGGTTGTAATTGGATAGAGTAGCTTTCAATATTAACCAGGACCCTCCTCTGTAAACCCTGCAACTTTATTGGCGTCCATAAAGGAGAACCCAGCCTACAGTGGACGGA
>NC_045741.1:31327660-31327790 GCF_008692095.1 Etheostoma spectabile
TCAGCTGTCAATCAAAAGCTTATGCTTTAGCCTTTTCCTCTGTTTGCAAAGAAACGATGTGGCTCCTTCAGGACAGACAGCAGAAGTGATCAAAGTCCAAAAATGATGGACTGTTCAGCTTTGTTTACGA
>NC_045741.1:31327809-31328037 GCF_008692095.1 Etheostoma spectabile
ACAAGATTGTGAGGGGACCAGCTCGTTTTGGATTAAAAGGATTGGATGTACTTATTCTAACTGCTGGCGATGTAGCAAAAAAAAGTTTATGACGATCTTTCACCGCTGTGGATAAAGACAGGAGGACAAAGGTAGGGATGCACGCTCGACTTTAGACAAAAACGGTGGGGAATCTTTCTGTGTTTCTTTACTTCATAGCGTGATTATAACCGCTATAACTTTGTGTGT
>NC_045741.1:31328047-31350946 GCF_008692095.1 Etheostoma spectabile
GGCTCAATGGAATCATGAGACTTTAAGCTTTCTAATGATGTGCTGCATGGCCGTGTTTGTGACGATTTAATGCTTGCAATTCATGAATGAAAACACGTTATATCCCATATTGGAAAAACGGGTTCCAGCAGAGGAACCGTGCTATCAAAGAGGTAAACTATAAATCAGAGGTACTTTTTTACTCGTGGGCGAGTGTCTCGGGCTCAGAGGGTTAAAGAAAATAATGCTAAAACAACCTAAAACTAAGGCATAGAAAAAAAATGTAATAATACATAAACCTGCCTTTCACAACTACACGTTTCAACCTAACTTCAGCTCATGCATTACATAAGCCTTAACTGTCATGCTAGGAGGAAAAGAACAAGAGTCTTCTCTGAGTGCTATTTCAAAGCAAAGATGGAATTATATACAACTTCTTAAATGTCTTTCTGCATACTGTTGTGTCTGTAGTTGTGTGTATATGTGTGTTATTTTCTGTAGTTATTTTTTCGAGTAAAAATTCCGGGACATCATAACTGTACTATATTGATTTACGTTGTTAACCTTCATGTCCAAAAGGTTTTTCAATTAGCTTTTGAAAAAAAAGAAAAGAAAAATACCCCCAAAAAGTTTCTATTTTCTACCTTCTTTCAGTTTGGGACAAGTTCTATTACAGATACAAAATGCTGCAGTGCAGCAGTGTCAGAAGCAACCAAGCCAGGATGTAACTCGGATCCCCCTGATTGGTGATTAAACAGTTTGAGCTGTAGAATGGATGCGTTTTTGGGAGACGGGTGAGCACACATGAAAGGGTTGTTACAGCTGTCTCTACGCCACTGTTGGCAGACAATAGTAATGGTATGGAGAAAGGCTCTTGATCCAGGAAGACTGTGGAACTCCAGCACGTAGTCACCTCCCTGTCTTCCTGTCAAAGCCCACCTAATGACACGTCAAAGATGTTGGACTCTTTCTGAAAGACTTTGGGTAATTCAACCTGGGTGGGGGTTTTCAGGCGCACTGTGTGGACATATTCAAAGCTGTTGCGAATTGTGTGTGTGTGTGTGTGTGTGTGTGTGTGTGTGTATTTTGAATATATTTCAACAAAAAGTTGTTAGTTGTCACTCTTCCGTATATAGTGATAGGCGGATAAACTGAATATGTATCCGAGCTGTGTGCGGGCTGTCGGCTGTGTGCGTCTGCATGGATGGTGAAGTTGATGGGATTCATGTTGCTCTGGATTTCATTTGAGAAAGGAGGAGTATCAGGGGAAAGGACAACCTGACCACTGCTCTATCTGTATTGCTGGTGTGCTGAGGCAGAAGGCAGTGGATTGTATTGCCCTTATCCCTGGAGCGATCTATCTCAGCACATATTTGGCCTTGTTGATGTGCAATCAGTGAAGTTGTAAAGACTGGGCTGGACTTGTTCCAGGTGCTTGCAGTTCAATAACCACATGAAATCTGTGGAAACCACAAGAAACCCGTTTAGGATAATCCTTACAGCTTATTTTAGGGGGGCTTATTGAAGGGGTGCATTATTTTTGATAACCGCAGGGGTTGGAGTGAATATATCTTTTTATTCCTACTCAAGTATTGTGTTGTTGGGGTGTCCCCGTGGCCTAGTAGTGCTTATCATGTAAGCACACGATGTCCCCAGATAGATTTGTGTGTCCTATCTACAATTAAACTCAACTGTGAATGAAGTAAAGGCAAAATGACTAAAAATAACCGTTTTTTTATTTATTTATTTAGCCAAAGTACATGTGGTACTTTGGCTACATTTGCATTGCTACATTTTAAAAACAAATGTCTTTTTCCTACATTTCCCCCCGCTCTGGCGTTTCCGAGCCCCTAAACCGACATTTGGAAACCCTTCAGACCCGTTTTGGTTTGGAATCTGCGGGGTTGTGATTTAGTCTCAACGACCGCAAACAGACACCTTTGGTAACCTTATTGGTCATGACGTCTTGTTCTCTGAGACTAAGCTACTAACGTTACTGGCCCGCTTTTGGCGTTTCATTACCCCGTTGTTTGCGTGCCACGGAGACCGCGGATCGTGTCCCTGCGCCCGACGATCATGTCCCGCGTGTGGCGGTCCGTCCCGTTGTTGTCGCCGGCGTGTGGCGTTTCCTTTTCCAGTGTCGCGTCCCCCATAACAACCCAGTGTCATGGCAGTTGTGCAATGCCCACGTTCAAAATTTGTGACGTGTACACAAAATAAACGAGAATATTATGTACATAATTTAATAAATCAAAATAACGTGAACTGGTGTGAGACTGGGTTGGTTGCATCAAGCCTAGGGCCCCCTTGTGGCCCTCCTGAAATGCTTTGGGGTGTCCCCTTAGGAACCAAGGCGAATGTGAATGTGATTGAGCCTGTGAAGTCGGTCTGTTGCTTGCTTGTGGGAATTCCACCATCTTTGTTTTGTATGTACGCTGTGCTTTATAATGAACTCTGGAGGCCTTGTTGGCTATATTTTACATGCATACAGATATGAGTGTATAGATAATTCATTTCATATATGCATTTATAATGTTTCATCAACATCAACTTTGAGATCCGTCTATATTTTTAGTAGTCACTGGTCTGTATGTGTGACAGTATAGTCACTCCACTGTAAGAAGATACACAGGAAATGGAAGTCATGGATCTATGAAAAGTGCATTGCGTCTTTTGGTGCAAATGTAAATGTGTTAAGGGTGAGAGAGTTTACGTGTTGACTTTTTAGTTTTTTTGTAGTTTAGTGTATTGGTGTACACATTCAAACACTGCAGAATTATATGTCAATAATCAATAAAAGATTTGATAAAGAGAAGAAAAAACACCTCAAAGGGGCTTAATCTGGCAATGCATAATCCAATTAAAATAGAAAGAAACAAATACTGAAAAGAAAAGAGAGAAAAAAGGTGCAAACTAAAATTGCAAACAATATGAAATCAACAGAATAAATATGAAAGGTAAAATAATATTAGGAGTTACATGGGTTGTTTACAAAGACATACCATAGGGATGACATTGCAAAACAACAAACAAAACAGGTTAACAGTTACTTAAATTGTACAGGTGTTAGCTTTGAAAAATCAAATGGTATTCCACATCACTCCACCTCTGTAATTTAAACCAAACTGAAGTTGAAAATGTTTAACCTGGCCTGAGTTTGATGTTATTTCAAGTGGCATGGTTATGAAGTTAGTAAATTTAAGAATAGAGTTCATCATAGAATGAAGGAAGTATCTTGTATACAAATAAAGCAATCTGTAGTTGATTGACTTGTAATGTTATGAGGTTTGTTGTATTACTCCACTAGGGAAAAGATTTACCCGGCCCCTTTAACACCAGCTGGCAGCGGCCAGGCCCCTGTGGTTCACATGTGCTGGAAGGGTTGCTCTTTTAGTTCATGTTGGCTCCAAATGATGGAGACTAATAGCTGGAAGATGAGAGTTGTGCCAGGTGCTTTCTCTCACTGCAGGTGCACTTCACTTCTGAGCATTGCATTCTCAAATATGCGCCGTAATCTTGCAATGTTCTTGTCTTAAAGGTCCCATGGCATGAAAATTTCACTTTGAGTTTTCTTAACATTAATATGAGTTCACCCAGCCTGCCTATGGTCCCCCAGTGGCTAGAAATGGTGAAAGGTGTAAACCAAGCCCTGGGTATCCTGCTCTACCTTTACTAAAATTAAAGCTCAGATAGGCCAAGCTGGAATCTTGCTCCTTATGAGGTCATAAGGGGCAAGGTTACCTCCCCTTTCTCTGCTTTACCCACCCATGAGAGAGAGAGAGAGAGAGTCTCCAGAGGCTGGTTTTAGAACGTAAATATTGAAGTCAGCTGGTAAGTCAGCTATAAGTTACAGAAATAAAATCATCTATAATCTATTTTATATTTACACACAGCTGGTCAAAATGGCAAAGTTTATGACGGAGTCTCCACGAATGCCCAAGCACGGTAACATATGGTCAAGCGAGATAGAGAGAGACTGAAGAAAGCAGTGTTAGAACAAAGCAAGGAATCAGTCAGTCAGTCAGTCAATCAATCAACATGTACCATTTAGCACTTCAAAGCAACCAGCAGGTATCCAAAGTGGTTCACATCAGAAAACAAGAATAAAACTACATATCATACAACAAAAAGAGTGACAGAGAAAACAGTAAAATCAGAAAAACTGACATAACATGACCCACCACTACTAAGTATTATAAGCCATTCTAAACAAATAAGTTTTGAGTTTGGACCTAAAAAGAGCAACATCTATGACAGTGCAACTATTATTTCCCCCCCCCCCCCCCCCACACACACACACACGCTTTATACCTTGACCATGGAACTTCTAAAACCAGTGTATTTTAAGACAGCAATGACCGGTTGTGCTCATGCAGTGTTAGAATCTAAAACAAATCCATGAAATAAACCATTGTTTTTGCAGATTCATCACTAGAAATGTAAATCTAGCAAGCAGTCTAAATAATCTTGATATTATTTATGTGATCCACATTCATATTTAGACAATATGAATTCTTCGGTCTTCTGGCCAGAACCTGCTTGCGGTCCCTAAGACCCGTTATAAGACCCGAGGGGACATGTCATTTCAGTCTGTTGCTCCCAGACTGTGGAACGCCCTGCCCCTGTCCTTGCGTCTTGCAGACACTGTCGTCTCTTTTAAAAAAGATCTGAAAACATGTCTGTTTAAGAAGGCTTTTGGTTGATGGATTTTTGCTAGTGTCATTTTAATTTTATATATTTATATACATTTTATACTGCTTGTTTTTTACTTACTCTTTTGTACAGCACTTTGTGATTTTTATCTGAGAAAAGCGCTTTATAAATAAACTTTACTTACTTACTTACAAAACAAATGATATATCCAGCCCAAAAAAAAGCCTAAAAGTTGGAACAAAAGTTGGTGTTTTTGTAACGATCTTAAAAATGACACTGGTGGACTCAAATGTACGACTCCCAAAAAAATTGATTTTCAACTTACTGTATACTGCCAATAAGGGATTATGCTGATTCTGTGTACTGCATTATACCATAATACCTCTCTCGCTGTGTCGATTTTTTCATAATTGCTCATTTACAACTCATCATTGCATAATGGATGAACTTCTTGACTTGCCATATATAAGAAGAAAAATTCATTGGTTGCAAAAAGTGTGTTCATTTCAACTATCCTTTTTTATTTAAAAACAGCTTTTGGTTTCTTTTTCCTCCACTCATCATTTAAGACACACTGTACAGCTTTTTTTTAGTACCTAATGTTTCTAAGTCCATATAAAAAAAAGCTTTTATGTTTAAAGCACCTTCTGACTGGAATAATTTACCAGTAAATATTCACTCCATTTCCTTTTTCAGACTGCTTTTCACTTTACCGAACCACTTAATCTCGTTGACATTTTCACAATAAAGCTTGGCAATATTCTGAATGATCGTTATTCCCTGTCACTTATGTTTTAATTGTAGGCTCTGGGTGTTTTTTATTTTTCACTGATGTCTGTTTTGAATCTTTGGTTGTTTGGTTATTTGTGTCTTGTTTGAATATGTGCATTGTATTTTTGTGGTATCTTGTTTAAGACCCCCTCGAAAACGAGATGGTACATCTCAAGGGGTTATCCTAATGAAAGAATTTCAAAGAGTCATAACCAGTGAAAAGCGCTCACTAGGAGGATAAAACAATCTCACAAAATTAAGGAACAAAACCTGGTTACATGAATATCTGGCATAGAACTTCTATCACATGGACAGAACAAGACAAACTGGCCCAAGACAAAAGGAGACAAGGACTATTTCTACATGAGGTAGGGCGAAAACAGGTGAAACCAATCAAGGGCGGGGTAGCCAATCACAGTGTCGGGAAATTCACACAAAGGGAGGATGTCCGTGTATGAAACGAGAGGGAAGGTGAATACAAAATAAAACAGGAAGTGCACGCAACAAGATCAGCCATGAGTGACTTAACTTAACAGACTTGACCAGACTTAACAGTTTTGCAGTACCTTGTGGTGTTTCTAATATTCAGTCTACCCTTATTGATGTAAATAGGGCAGACAAAATGTACATTTATTTTTACATATACTACCACTTCTAAGTGTCGGGCGGTAAAATTCAACAGTACTCACTGTGGCTGCTGAAATAATCCACACAATTCAAAGTCAAAACTTCTTTGAAACAGTTTGATCAAAATGGAACATTGTTATCTTCTTGAAGGTAAAAAATGTATGGCTTTTGTATTACAATGAAATACTATCAAACTCAGTGGCAACTGTTAGCGTTTTTCCCATGCCGCATGAGATGAGAGATGGGCTTTCCTCCGGGTGCTCCGGTTTCCTGCCACCATAAACACTTGCATGCTGGGAAACTAGGACCACGGTTGGAAATTTACAGAACTGTTGATTAATGTGCATTGTCCTAATACAATATTATCTATCGTTAACATCTTTGCAGGTGTCACTCTATGAAGGTGTGAGGTGGTAGGCGATCAGCAGCAGCGTCACGACCAACAGTCAGACCATGGACCTTAGATTCAGACGGCTGTCGCCTCTCGCCGAGGGAGCTCTTCATCTGGTGCTGCTGGCCGGGCTGGTGCTGCCGTCTCACGCAGAGAGTGAGTACTCATATTCTTCACACAGCTCCGAGCTCTGCCCATCTGTCAGCAGCTAGGATCCATTAGCTGCCATGGAGGCTGCAGAGTAGGGCTGGGTACTCGGTTCAATACTTCTTAGGCACAGGTCGCATTACCTCCAAGTACTGAGTATCGAAAAATACCTCATCATTCGACACTCAATTTCAATACCTAAGGTGGAAATCTCAGAGTTAGTGAGCCAATAGGCATGCAGCATGCTTTTACCAAGATCTAATTATGCTTGTGATTGACTGTCTAACGTTGTAGAAACACGCGACACACAAAGACACAAAAAACTTTATACAGAAAAATATAGAAAAACTTTATGAGCTTAAAAAATAAATGTGTGCCTTAATGTGTAATGTTGTTATTCATTTATGTTAAAGGCTAACTGTTATATAGCATTTTCAGGATTATACTTGCATTTTATGTTTGTATTAGAACATGTTAACATGCTTTAATGTTAAAAAGTAGTTGAAAAGTATTTTTCTCATACCGCCCATGACTGCTGCATCTGTATTCACCCTCTGTATGAGACGTTGTGTTTCTCTCGAAAAAAAAGCCCAGTCTGCTCTGATTGGCCAGCCCGCTTCCTGGAATGTCCGGAACCTCTGCTCCGTCAAAGAATTTCTAATAAGGGAAGAAATTCCACTCTCTCGATACTTTCGGCTTCTGAACTGGTTGCAGTCCCACTCAGATTCCACTATAGGGCGCTCACAGGCAGAATCAATGGGACTCTATGGAGCTATGCCCAACTTTTCTCAGGATTAAAGTTTTTGTCTAGTAATTTGAATATTACATTTGAAAGGGGAGACAAAGAAAATACACACTACTGGGGTGGGTGTGAGTCATTTTATTGTTCTGAAAAGCCTTGTAAAATGTCAATGACGTCATACACATCACACGGCCGGAGATTCTTCTTTACGGCTTTATTTTCTCTCAAAGCATCAACAAAACAGCTGACAGGTTAGGCTCTCCCTGTCAATATACGTGATAGAAAGAGGTTTGGTGAGGTTTTATAGACCACACCACGCCGAAATATTCACTCAGACATCAGTCCTTCACTAACTAATCAGCATTCATTAGCAGAATGTATGGGCAACAACCACTCAACCTGTAAGAAATCGAAAGGACATAAGTACTCGTTCATTCAACATTTGATCTATTATCCATGTTGAACTTGCAAAAACTACAAATCAAATCAAATTTATCAACAACACTCAGGCGAAAGAGATAAATTTAGCCATCTAGCTTCGTAGACTCACATTCATTTTGCACTAGATCGCGATCAACCTCAATGGAACTCTGCTGGAACTGCAACCAAATTCGGTACAACGATGCTAAATAGGGAGCGAACAGACTTTCCGCAACCGGGCTTTGGCTCTTCACCAATAATATCTTCCTACCTGTGAACGTTCCTTTTGTGAATTCGCCCCTTACAGTATTGTTGGTACAAGCACAGAAGTTAAGTGCTAATGTCTCATTAAGTGCTTGAATGTCAATGTTAGTTATCAGAATAAGAAAAGGTTTTACTGCCACAATAAGTACACTTCTGTGGAATTTGCCTCAGTTAAAGCTGCATACATAAACAAACAAACTTATAACTTAGATAAGAAAAAGAAGCTGAAAAGAGAAGCTGAATGGGTCGAGTAAATGCTCACATTTACTAGTGGGAGTTTCTTTTACTTGACGCTCCAGACTCTGTTTCTATAGTACTGTGAAGGACTGTATTACCCTAAAGTCATTTAGTCAAACGACCACATAAAACTGTATAAAAGGAGATGAACCAGAGGCTAAACTAAGCTAGGGAACACTGTAGCGAGGCATTAGAGGACAACCTCTAGGCTCTAAAATAACCTTTGGACTCCATGGAAACAGCCACCACTAAACCCGCAAAGAAATCTCAACATGTGGTCAAGGAGTTGGCTAAAGCAAATGAGGTGAATGTTTTTTTTATTAGAGGTTGGAGCATTATGACTGAATGTGACATGGTGATTAATAGCACAACATGACCTAAAATCCAAATCACGACTAATTGCACATTTTACCTCGACAACGATAAATGACGATGAAAGTTTTTTTTTTTTGTCCTCATAGTTCATTGGAAAGGTGTGTACTGTAAGTAGCCTCAAAAATTGAAGGTGAGATATTTTTTTTCTAATACAAAAGTGCTTATTTTTGTTCTTTTTAAATAATTGAAGGAAACATACAAAGTGGGAACTATTATGGCTATTTATTGGAAATGGATAAAATTGAAATGAAAGCACCCATAGCTTGACATGAAAAAGTCATTTTAGTTTTATGAAAATCCTCAAAATTATCGTCATGCGAAATAAACTTCGATAACAGCTTCCACAATTTCGTTGATGCTTTTCGTTGATGCTTTTCATCAATGATTTTAACTTTTTGTCCCTTTTTTCACCACTTTTGATGCTTTTTTCAATGTTTGTCACTTTTGACATTTTCAACACTACTTTCAACTTTAGTTTTACAGTTATTTTTTGGAATTCATGGTTAATAAACCTCATTTATAGGCAATTAAACCTAATGTTTGATTATTTAGGAATGGAATATATAGGAATGTATGTTGATGGATATCACAGACTGGAATATGTCAACTTTTACTCAATACTATTTCAAAACCTCTCCAACGTTTTTGAAAAGCTATAAAATTGAATAAGACGCCCCACAATTGCCCATCAAAATCACCCCAAAGAGCTTTGTGTGGAATCAATCGGGTTATTTGGGGTAATTACATTTGGGTAGTCAAAAATAATATTGATATAGGAAAACGGGTCATTTGACCCAAGGACAACATGAGAGTAAAGCAAATCAGTGTCAACAAGCCCACAGGTCCAGATGGTATCTCTGCTTGTCTGTCACCAACATGTGCAGATGAAATGACACTCCCACTCCACGCCTATACTCACCCTCATCACACTTATGTAATCAAATGTCAAAATGTAACACATACAGTATATACTTAATTATGTAAATACACCCACATTACTTAATAATCTGCCTCATTTATGTAATACATTTTGTGATGTGTCTTGACCAATAGAAGGTACTAATCTACTAAAAGTAGATTAAGTTAATTGAGTCACCATGATTCACGCTAGAATTCATCAAAAAAACACGGCAACGTTATAATGAAACAATACCATTTTGCTTGGTTATTCCATAACGCACCATATTACATTTTTGTAAAAACAAACGTTGCGTTTAGTGAGAACATAACAGGTGTTATTACATAACGCAATGTTAATAAACTCCTTCCACGGGAAAGAAAGGATGAAAAATCCAAAACAAAAAGTCCTAAAGGATTGTGAGGCCCATAGAGGCAGGAGACACACAACAGTGACTTAAGAGGAGAGATATCATAGATGGGGACAACGTTCGTATAGACTTATTTGTTTATTAGAATTTTTCTTCATTCTGCAGAGGCACTGTTGCTCTGTCCTGCAATTGTGATTTCTTTAAAGAAATTAACCAGAGCACGTTTTTTCTCCTATTCTGGAATGTTGTGTGGACTCGCCAGACCTTTCCCCGCAGTGCTTTGGAGGAAGGTCTGGCTATGCGAGACTAAGCTAATTTGTCGTCTGTAGTCTCTTTTTTAAAATGTTCAGAAAAGAAATACAGTTTGGTCAAGGCTGCGTGATGAATCTGTCTGTATCCGGTAATGTGAGGAGAAGAAACAGTAAAAAGGTCAACAACATATATCCGCGTTATGAGCACTGAGTCAGGGTTCATGGCTGGGTTTGGAGACTAAAAAATGATCTGCACGCATTGACCAGAGCCTTGCTAATGCAATGATGGTTCTTTACGTCTCCCATGAGAATTCCATTGAACCAAGTCAGCCATGTTTAATGAGCACAACATCAATTTTGGGGATGGCAAATGCAGTAGAGGTGAAAGGCTGAGTAGGAACATGGAAAATGTAATTTCACATTAGTAAGAGAATTGAGTTTAACATTACACACAGCTGACAGGAGTTAGTTAATCAAGCCTCGAGACAGATATTCAAAACGTGACCATTGATGTCTGGTTTAATAACAAATATCTTCTGCTACGTTTCCCACTCTCATTCCCCCTGCTCTGGCGTTTCCGAGGCTCTAAACCGGAGATATTTGGAAAAAACATGGAATCTACAGGGTCGTGTTGCAGTTTCAACGGCCACAAACGGACATATTTGGCAACACCAACACTGACGCCAATGTTTCGCCGCCTGATTGGGTCTCATTGGCAACTACCAGCAGCAGGCGGGGTCTACACGCTGCCTCCCGTTTATGCCCAGTATACGAGAATGTTGAGGAGATAGGTTTGGACGTGTTATTTAAACAGAGTTTTGTTCTTCTACTGGAGAAAGCTTTTAGCTCCAGACTAACGCTAAAAACCAAAACGCAGACGACATATCATTCCATACATTAAAAAAACAGATCTATAGAAAGACAGCTAAAATCAGCGAATGATGCATGGTGCATCAATTAATCCTTAAATTAATCCAACTTATGTGAGGGGAGGCTTTTTTCAGCCCAACTTTTAAAGCGCCCATATTCTGTTCATTTTTTAGGTTCATAATTGTATATTGAGATTGTACCAGAAAAGGTTTCCATGGTTTCATTTTCGAAAAACACCCTATTTTTGTTGTACTACATATTGCCGCAGATGCGGTTTTCACCCTGTGTGTTAGGTCTCTTTAGCTACAGAGTGAGACATCTCACTTCTATCCTATCTTTGTTGGGAGTCGCACATGCTCAGTAGCTAGGTAAGATCCCATCAGCTAGATAACTCTCTCTAACTTTGGTCAGTCCAAGGCGACTTCTTCTAGAGGAGGGCCACTTGTGGAATACCTGCAGAACATGGACAGGAAGTAGTTCTTTTGGAGATTATGGTCAACTAGTGGGGGTTGTAGCAGCCAATGAGAACGAGCTAGCATGCCACCGCTAGCATGTGCAATGATAGACACCTCGTCTCTTCTAGTGACGTAGAAAGCCGTGCAGATTTTTAACAGCTCACCCGGAGACTGAAGGCAAAGGACATTCAGAAACCGTATCTCATTCAAAATACCATGGATAGTTTTTTTCCCCAAGTTTCTATGTGTGTGGAAGCACCAGAGACACAAAATAAAACCCCAAATCCCAGAAAAAAAAAAGTGTTTTGGGCACTTAAAGCGTGGCTTTTCAGAACAGCTACTATATATACACACACATTTTTGTTCAGACATGGTTGGACAACACATTGTATGAACTTGCTCTTTAAGGTATACTGAGACCTTAATACGTCTTTGTGTAACTTAGACATTTTTTTTAATTCAAGAAGTGTTTATAATCGCAATATTATCATATTGTGACATAAGTATCGTGATGATATTGTGTGATGGGGTGATGAGGTGAGGACCCAAATGCGGAGAGAAGGAGGGAGGCAAGGAGCAGGCAAACAAGGCTTTATTGCAGTCTTTAACAAAAAACAATCCACAAGAGCCAAGTTCGAGGGAAGCCAAACTCCAAAATCCACAACAGACAGGCAGAGGAGCAGGGGAAAATGCAAAAAAAGGAAACTACACGGGGAAAAACTCACGGGAAGATCAGGAGGCGTCAACGCAGACAATGTGGCACAGCAGACTGAAAAAACAACAATGATCCAACAGAAGCAGAGGAAACACTGTGGGTTAAATACAAGAGGTAATTAGGTAATGAGGAACAGGGGAGACATCAGGTGAATCACATTAGGGCGGGGAAGGGCAATCAGACAAACAAAGTAAAGCTAGACAAGACAAGACAGGAAGCGACTTACAATAAACAGGAAGTGAAACACACAGACGTTACCGGGGGACGGAACAGGACACAGCACACGGGACCTGGGAAAACACTGAGACATTCACAGGGAGGCAGAAACTGGAAAACAAACCCAACAAAAACCCCAAACCACAACAATATTGTAGCGGGAGGCGTCTGGTCATTCCCCCCCTCCTACTAACCAACTAATAAATTATTTGAGAAATAGACAGATTAATCAACACTGAAAATAACAAATGTTAGTTGCAGCCCTATTGCCGACATAGTGTGTATGTCTTTGTCTATGTTAGCCAAGTGGTTTCCTCTTTGGGAATTAATAAAGTTCATTCTGTTATATCCTATTGCAGAAAAACAGTTCTGCTACTTCCAGCACTATGTGTATGATGTCTGTGCAATTTTTCTCACAAGCTTTAGGTTCAAACAGTTTGGTTTCTATAAGATTCTCCAAAAATCTCAACTTTTAGTGAGAAATTAATGATTCTCATTTTCTCTGGAGTGCAGTGCTCACACAGGAAGGTAATTGCTGACACAGCCCCTTTGATGAATTTCTCTTTGCTAAATTATAAAGGAAATTACACAATGTGTTCATTGCAGCCATAAAGCAACTATTCTCAATAATGAACCTGTTGTATTAGAAACATTGCCCTCCAAGGACCTCGGAGGCTTAAAGGCTTCGCCCTGCCTCCGCCTGGCCTAATTCCTAAGAACTACTCCCAGCATGCATCAGCAGTGTTTCTAAAATCACGTGCACCTGGTGTTTGGTTTTACTACAACACACAATACACATACACACATAGACACAAAGAAACAGACTTATACTGTATTTTGCAGTTGTCAGGACAACATTTTTAAAAATGAATTATTTTCCCTAGCATCAAATTAATTTATTTTTCTCAGCATTGTTTCACCTAAATATTTTTCCGTTAATACGGTACCACTAACACAGTATCCATTTCCAGCAAAGTAGAACGAAAGCAGAAAATCCAAAAGTGGGAAGGAACTTGTTTTGGTAGAACATATGTACGTTAAAAAGTTGTTTTAGTAGTGCAACAGAAACCTCAGATTGGACAGATAGTCTAGCTAGCTGTCTGGATTTACCCTGCAGAGATCTGAGGAGCAGGTAACCATAGTCCTCAGATTGGACAGATAGTCTAGCTAGCTGTCTGGATTTACCCTGCAGAGATCTGAGGAGCAGATAACCATAGTCCTCAGAAATCCACCAGAGGAAGGTGACGGATAGTTGGCCAAAAATGAATGACATCTGGTGGAATTTCCGGCGGCATCTGAACAATCCAGGAAATGAAACGTTGTTGAAATAGACTTTAGCCATTTCTCATTATCAAGGAAGGATCCTCCGAAGCCAGAATTTCGAAAGACTGTTCCAATGTTGAAAATTCTCCAAATTCTTCCAAGGGCCAAGTCCTTCGTTCAGAGAATTTCCCATAGACAGCAAAGGATGCATATATGTGTTTCCTTCGCAGTTCCAAATCACCCACAATCCTACCAAGGAAGAATCCTTGACATTGAGAAACGGCTTATGTCGACAAAGACATAAACACAGCAAGCACAATACTTCAATACACAATAAATTACACCAGGCGGAGTCATTGAAGGGAAATACATAGTTCCATTGCGACAACAATAAGAGGGTCAGTAAAAGCCAAGTATGCAGTCAATAGGTTAGAAACCAAAATCATTAAAAACTAAAAAGTATAAATCTGTCAATGTACAACCATGTAAACAATATGCAGTCAATAACAACATAAGTAATTACCTCATACACAGCATGAATGAATAGAGGAAAAAACATTACATCAACATTGGTCATTAAAAAGCCTAACTGCTGCAAGAACAAGACGTCCTGGACCTTTTCAGTGGATGAAGATACAATGCAACACTCCCAATCTCTCTCCTGGGTCTTTGCTTAGTGATGGTCTCCAGGGAAACCAAAGTCTAGCCATGAAATAGATCCTCTGTTATTGGTCAGATTACTGATTCTGTTTCTATCCACAGCCGTAAGGCGGCCACCCCGACAGACAAAAGCAAAGATCTCGCCACCTAATTATCAGATCTAGATGTTTGTGTAGCATCCAAATGATTCCAGTGGTGCTTGTCCATGTATCCATGGTTACAGGACAAACCGGAAGACTCTCCTCATCCATTTGTATACTGTGTAAAATCTGGTGGACATACAGGCAAATAGCTCAATGTCAAATTATGTAAAACTCATCCTGACCCAACAAAATCCCCCTTCAGCGTCTGTATGGAATAGCTCAACCGCAGTGCTGAAAGATGACATAGTATTAAGAGAGACAACGGTAAAGAGTAGTATGAAAGACATAAAATCTCCGTAAGGGGGTTGTTTGCGGGCGTGAATGGGTCAAACAACACAGGACTTTCACCCAGGAGACCGGGGTTCATGTCCTGTCTTGTCCCATATCTCACTCAATGGTACATTTTATGACCCAACCCACCATGTTTTCCTAAACCGAACTGTGCCGTTCTTGTGCAGTTAAACCGTCGTCCCAACCCAGAGCGTCAAAGAGCGACGCCAAGAATCCCAACCAAGACAGCCCCCAGAATGATGTCTACATATGATGCTAAAGGAGTTTTTTTTTGCGTTAATAAGAAACGCCAAAGACATCTGGGGGCTGTCTCACAAAAGCAGGATTTATGAATCCCGGATAACTAAAGCGAGGCTTAACCTGGTCTAATCTGTGCATCCTGGCTAGGGGCGTTTCACGAAGGCCGAGCCAGGCTGAGGAGGAGCGACTAGGTCGAGCCAGGCTGAAGTAATTCGGATAGATGCGTGTTCACGTCTTTCCTTAACAGGTCGCAAGGTCGATCACAGATTCACTGATGCTAAAATGGAGAATACTCATTTATCATACTTTATACAGAGTGAGCAGCAGCTTATTGTGGAAGTAGGATAACGTGAAACACATAATGATCACGGACCAACTGAATGTAGCCTAAAAACATTATATTTACTGACCATTGCTCTGAATTGAAACCGTCATAATCATAGTATTCAAAGTTTCGGCTACTATATTTGCACAAATGAACTGTTGTAGGCTACTTTTTTGCCTTAAAAACGAGCAGAAGCTTATATGCCTCAGCAAATTTATCATGAAAATCAACTTTCTACAACGCTAGAACATGATGTGTAAATATCTCTTTCACTCTGTGTCTCCATCTCTCCCTCATGGGCTAAAATATTAATTACCTAAGTCATTTTACCTTCCACTGCTTTTAATGCAAAGTGTACAACTGTTCGTTTTTGCAAATGACAAGTGACTCATTGAATGGTTTCAGTGAAGAGCAGTAGTCCGTAAATTATATTTTAGATTAGACTATCATTCAGTCGGTCCGCTATTATAAGCCACGCTTTTTAATTTTTTTTCCATAAAGGCAGAGTTTCCTTCTTTACATATTAATTATTTGCTTCCTCGTATATATGGACATAGAAAATAAAGACATTGAAGTAATTGGACACTAAAATCTAGAAAACGTTAAAAATTAAGTGACAAATTCCATGCACACTATCAACATGAATGTAACAGACTTTTTTCCCCCCAGAAAAAAATATAAGATCAAAAACAGGAATATCCCAGTAAAGTAATCTAAACTATCCAGTTATTGGTTCCTTTGAACTAAGACTATAATTTAGTAGGATTGTACAATTAGCATATGTTCTTAAAATTGCAAAATTATTGTCCTAGTTTACTGGACAACACAAATTGTGTGCTAAGAATGCTATTTTATTGAATCGTTAATTGTTAAAGAATACAAAAGAAATAAATCAACTAAAATAATTTAAGGTGTATTGGTCCACTATAGTAACACACGAGTACAGCACTGTACATATTGTCCTTTGTAACTTAATTTAAAAACACATTTGACAACTTTATCAGCCTTTTTTTAATTATCTCAACATCTGCCGTAATATATTCACCAAACTTCTAACAACATGAACAGCAGTCTTCATACAGCAATACAACAGTAACAATGTAATAATTATAAAAAATAATGGTCACAACTTTAAATAATGACAGTGAACAGCAATATGCACCGTTGTTTTTTAATGCAGGCTGATAAGAACATGGTAAAAGCACTGCTGAGTGAACAGAAAAGGCTCCAGGATTACTAAATCCTAGCCTGGTCGGGAGCAGGCTAGCTGTTCAGAACAAATCTCCATGGTAACTTAGGTGCCTCTGCTTTTGTTAAACCGAGTTTAGGCTAAATTGAGCCAGGATGACTGGGAAATCCCGGCTTAATCCCTTATCTTGGTTTTGTGAAATAGCCCTCTGACTAGAGTTGGCCAAACCTCCCCCTATTTAACCATTCAGAAACTAAATACCAAACACTAATACTGGACCCCCCCCTCTTTCTTTCTTTCTCCTCCACACTGTCACGTGATGATAACCACACATAAGAGCATTTTTAGGCATTAAAATAAATTATATTTAAAACGTATTCCTTGTCTCCTATATAAGTACATTCCAGGTTTTTAATAATGGTATTGAAACTGATATTATTGCTATATATGCTATTTTTAAGACCCCACGGTATGTCGTATTACTCTCCGACCCTACCGCTGACCAAACGTTGCTTTTTAATGCATGGTAGTGGGAATGTGTTGGTTAAAAAGAATTTGGCCTTTGCCTATAGGAGCTTGGTGGTTATGATGTATTACGCTGTACAATACAGTGCAGTGTTGATGTTTGTGGTTGTGATGTGTTTCTGCCTGGGAACACTCCATCGCATTCTATTAGACAGTTTTAGTATTAGCACTTGATCGGATGCAGTGGATTTCCCTGCTGTGCAAACCCAGAAATGTGGGATGTCGTGAATGAGATGGATGGCTGGATGTAAATTTGGATTTGAATACAATTAATCACACAGAATCCATTGCACATTGAACTCCACATTCTGAAGAAAACGTGCTCTTTCAGTGTAAAAAGCATCAACAAAGTGAAGTGATGTGCATGTTAAATACCGTCTCTCCATAGAGAGGTTGTTTCATGTCACAGGGTCCCTGTCATAATGCTGTAGAGACGAAATTTCCCTAAATCACACTGAGTACAGCTCGCACTTTTTATACTCATGGTAAAAAAAGAAAAGAAAAACGAGTTGGTTTTTGAAAGGGTCAGGCTAGATTTTAAAATGAAAGAAAAATGCCTTTTCAGATATTTCAAAACAGTTGAGCACAGTTGACTATTTTTTCCAGTTTAGCTGAACCTGTAGACAAGGTTTTCAAAAAAACTCTTTTCAAAAGATTTTAATGACCTATGCAGAGGTATCAAGTAACAAAGTACAAATACTTTGTTGCCTTACTTAAGTAGAAATTTTATTTGGCTATCTACACTTTACTGCAGTAATTATTTTAAAGCAGACTTTTTACTTCTACCATTTTCACGCAATTACCTGTACTTTCTACTCCTTAGGTTTAAAAAATAGCCTCGTTACTCCTGTTTCAGTTTGACTTGTTTTCATCCTGGCTTGTCTTTGTTCATAAAAATGCACAAAAAAAATAGATACATGGTTTCATCTGCATAGAATGAATCCGTTGCCCTCACAGATTCCTGCAGCTAAGCTTGGATGTACATTTATATTCCAATAAAGACTATTGATGACCTGCTTTTGAAAGTTGACTTTTTGCGGCAAAACAATACTTATAGGCTAGTCATATCTTCTGCTCCATGAAACACATGTTAATGCTAAGTAGTACAGTAGTAATGTAATTGCATTGTACTTTAATGCATTCATTTCAATGGGCATAAATGCAGCAGAAAAAGGTGCATTCCAAATTTTTCAACACTAACATTTTAATATAAGATTATGTTCTTTAGAAAAATGTTTTTTGGGGGGAGGGTAGTGCACTATAGGCCCCTGTGGCACGGCATAAGCTTTTATCTTTAATGGAATTATTCCCCCTAATATTACTTTTACTCCTTTAAGTAGTTTTGAAACCAGTACTTTTACACTTCTACTTGAGTAAAAAGCTTGAGTTGATACTTTCTTTTGGTCTTTTTAAACCCTAGTACCTATACTTCTACCTGAGTATTTAATGTGAATACTTTTGACACCTCTGGACCTATGTAATTAAATGCTTACCAAACTAAATACTAGATACAAATAATAAAAAATGTATATCATGCAATTAAATGATACAGTGTTTGTATTTTAGCCCAAAGCACTCCGGTCGCACCCTTCTTTAGCTCGACAGATTATGCAATGTCTAGGCACTTATTGCACTTTAAAAACACATACCAAGGCTCTTGAGGCCATGGTTTTTGTTTGAGATAATTGGTTTTATAAACAACAATGACTTGCCTTAACCCTGCTATTCCCTTTATATTCGCTGCCATTGGGTTAGATCATAAACAGATGAAATATAGCATACCAGCTATGTGGGAATGATAGCTTAATTTCTCATTGAAACCCAGGGAGGCCTTAATATTATCCAGGCCTCTTGACTGTCTCTATGTTATGGGGGACTGGTTGGAAGAATAAGATTTACAGTTCAATAGATGACTAGGGTTCTGGTTGTTGCTCTGGGAAACCTCGTCCCCACGATCATGCATCGGGCCTCTTTTCTCTGCTGTCCGCTCCAACCTCTTTAATTTAGGGGTGATATTTTATCAATCTTTGTTGTTCTACACACATAAAGTGGCTGAAACGATCCATTTCTTTTTCACTTAAGCAATATTAGTAAACTGAGATCTGTAATTTCAACTACTGAACTTGAGATGCTTATAGATGCATTCATCTCACCTCACATTAGTCTACCTCAACGACATTTTATTTCCAGAATTCCGCCAGACGGATGTCCTTCAGCTTCCTCTTCCTTTGTGTTGGCGTTCTAAACTCTGGTGGATTTCTGAGGACTATGGTTAACTGCTCCTCAGATCTCTGCAGGGTAAATCCAGACAGCTAGCTAGACTAAATGTCCAATCTGAGTTTTCTGGTGCACGACTAAAACAACTTTTGAATGAGCATGTTTCACCAAAACAAGTTCCTTCCTGAGGCTATTTTGCACAGTCACTTAGCACCGCCCGAGTCAATTTTTGATTGGTTAAACAAAATGCCAAATGTTTTTTCTTTTCAATATTGGAATGCTATTTGGACTAGGCAAAAGTTATGGCAATCAGAGCCTAATCTTGCATTAACAGTTGAAATACACTTTTCTTCTCAGTGAGTCTGAAATTTTCTCTCTTACGTATTGAGAATTGTGCGTCAGACACCTGAATGTGTGGCTAAACTATTTCCCCCATATTCACCAGCTGACTCTCTTAGGTCTAATATGTTAAATTAGCATTCTGTTCCACGCACACTCTTTTGATTCCATAGCACCTAGATCAGTGGTTAGATCAGTGGTTTTCCTTCATTGACACGCAAACGGAGAATTCGCCTTCTACAAAACTCAGAGTGAAGATTTTGGAAATATTCGTTTGCACGTTTGCATGTAAACTGAGACAAACAGGTTTGGGCAGCTGAGGAAGTGAGGAAGAGGAGAGAGAGGAAGTGATTTGTTGCTGCTATTGCTATTTTCGGGTTTCTGATTGGCTATCATGGGCTTGAGCTTCTCCTTACACTGCCACCTACAAGTTTGGCATGCTCTTGTCGGCATATGTACAGCGGTGTGAAAAAGTGTTTGCCCCCTTCCTCATTTCCTGTTCCTTTGCAGTTGTCAAACTAGGTTTTGGAACATCAAAACAATTTAAACAATAGTCAAGGACACACAAGTAAACACAAAATGCAATTTGTAAATGAAGGTGTTATTATTAAAGGTGAAAAAAATCCAAACCATCATGGCCCTGTGTGAAAAAGTGATTGCCCCCTAAACCTATAACTGGTTGGGCACCCTTAGCAGCAACAACTGCAACCAAGCGTTTGCGATAACGTGCAATGAGGCTTTTACAGCGTCCTGGAGGAATTTGGCCCACTCATCTTTGCAGAATTGTCCTAATTCAGTTACATTAGAGGGTTTTCGAGCGTGAACGGCTTTTTAAGGTCATACCACAACATCTCAATAGGATTCAGGTCAGGACTTTGGCTAGGCCACTCCAAAGTTCATTTGTTTTTCTTCAGCCATTCGGTGGTGGACTTGCTGGTGTGTTTAGGATATGTCCGCTGCAGACCCAAGTTCGTTTCAGTTGAGTACACGAACAGATGGTCGGACATTCTCCTTCAGGATCTCTTGGTAGACAGCAGAATTCATAGTTCCTTTTATCACGGCAAGTCCTCCAGGTCCTGAAGCAGCAAACAGCCCCAGACCATCAACTACCACCACCATATTTTACTGTTGGTATAATGTTCTTTTTATGAAATGCAGTGTTCCTTCTACGCCAGATATACTTGGACACACACCTTCCAAAGAGTTCCACTTTTGTCTCATCGGTCCACAGAATGTTGTCCCAAAAGTCTGGGGATCATCAAGATGTGTTGTGGAGAAATGAGACGAGCTTTGAGTTCTTTTTCTCAGCAGTGGTTTCTCCTTGGAACTCTGCTATGCAGGCATATTGCCAGTCTTTTCCTGATGGTGGAGGCATGAACGCTGACCTTAACTGAGGCAAGTGAGGCCTGCAGTTCTTTGGACGTGTGTTGGGGTCTTTTGTGACCTCTTGTAGAGGTGTCGTGGCTCTTGGGGTAATTTTGGGCGGCCGGCCACTCCTGGAAGGTTCACCACTGTTACATGTCTTCGCCATTTGTGGATAATGGCTCTCACTGTGGTTGCTGGATTCCCAAGCTTTGGAAATGGCTTTATAACCCTTTCCAGACTGATAGATTCAATTACTTTCTTTCTCAATTGTTCCTGAATTTCTTTGGGTCTCGGCATGAGTGTAGCTTTTAAGGATCTCTGGTGGACTTACTGTGTCAAGCAGCTCCTATTAAGTGATGCCTTGATTGTGAACAGGTGTGGCTAGAGAAAATGAACTCAGGTGTGGACAACCACAGTGATAGTATGTTTTAACAAGGGGGGCAATCACTTTTTCACACAGGGCCATGATGGTTTGGATTTTTTTTCACCTTTAATAATAAACACCTTCATTTACAAATTGCATTTTGTGTTTACTTGTGTTGTCCTTGACTATTGTTTAAATTGGTTTGATGTTCCGAAACACTTAAGTGTGACAAAAATGCAAAGGAACAGGAAATGAGGAAGGGGGCAAACACTTTTTCACACCACTGTACATGGGTAGGTGGAACAGAACACTTGCACTTGTGCACAACTGACAGGTGTGCACAATGTCTGAACTGTCCATTTATGAAAATAGCCGCCCACGTCTAAACATAGTCTCAAAGGAGGCTCACTGTACTGTTTTACACTTCGAAAAACCCTGAGCTAGACCATGGAACGCTCTGCCTCCTCCCATATTGTCTCCCAAACAGGAATTTTGATCTGGACGTCCTCTATTATTATGTAAATGTAATTTACTAAATCACTTTGTATGCATTTACGATAAGATATTATGTGCTTGTGTAGATTTTTATATGCTTTTAAAGCACTTTTTATACATGAAAAGTGCTGTATGCATAAGTCTCACTTATTTTACTTACCTCTCCCTGCAATATTAATGAATTCAACACAGCCATCAAGCTGCGGCTAACAGCCGTGCATGCTCACGGACACAAACATCCAACTTCCAAAAGCAGCCATTTATCACAGCCTGTCAGCAGCCGGAGCACGTGAATCCACAGCCGTGTGCTTATTAAAAAATGACTCACAACTTCACTTTGAGATGACACCTGAACCGCAGACAACCTCGGCAAGATCCATACAAAAGTATTGACAACCGGTGAAATCCTCCAAGAATATAACCACAATGCAAACTCTTAAGAGAGTTCATAAAACAGCCAGAAAACAGGAAGATAGGTGAGAGAGAAGCCTGTTTGGTAACACTTCATAGGGTTATTAATAAAAGATAAGCTGATAGTTAGGTATTTTACTCGAAACAATGAAATGCTAGTTAATAATCTTTACCAAGTATTTGCAATGCAATATTAATTTATTGTAACTCATTATTTGGATGGGTATTATAAAGGTGTTGTATTACAATACCTTGTTAATGGTTTATAAATGCCTAAAGCAAAGCATCTATGAAGATTATTTAGATGGCTATTATCAGTGCTGCAATATTAAATATTAATATATTTTAAAGATTGCCTAAAAGGATTAGACGGGCTCATTTTAAAGTTACTTGATGCTTTGTAATTTATTAACTTTAAGTAATTATCATACTTTATGAGAACATCCAAAGAGCATGTATAGCATGTATTATCCACCATTGACAAAGTATTGACTATCTGATTACTATTTGAATGTATAAACCAACTATTTCATATCACAATAAATTAATCAAATAACTTAGCATAGATTGTAATTTAACTAACTATTAGTAAACATTATCAATCATCATTCCATTTTTCCATTCCATTCAAAAATTGACCCATTTCAAAGTTTTATATCAGAAATATGGATTTCTTTCAACCAAATTGCCC
>NC_045741.1:31350956-31353282 GCF_008692095.1 Etheostoma spectabile
AAAAATAACATGGATGATTCCATACGTTGTTCAGGTAACATTATTGGGTGTTTTATTTAATCTTATAGCATTGTGAGGGACTAAGCTAGCAGGCACGAGGAGTCACTAGGTACATTTTCAAAAAAATACAAGTTTTTATTTACAAAAACAAAACAAACAAATTTTCAAAAACCAAAAGTCCTGGGCCCCATAAAAGAGGTCAACTTAACAGAACTTTAACTCAGGTACATAATCAAACAGACCTCCTACTGAGACATGAGGGAACCATATATAGTGGCTGACAAGGCCATTCTGACACAAGGGGGGGAATAGACCTAACACCATAATAACCAAACCAAAATGACTACAACTTATCTTAACCCACTACTACCTAATATAACCAAGGATAATGACCAATAATCATAACCAAGTATAATATACTACAGAAAAGAACAACTCAAAATATAATCCTCGCACCCCCATGATATGGGGAAACATGGTGCAATCCATTATCCTTTCCCCCCCATTTAAACGCTTCCAATCAGTTGGAGGTCCTTTTGTCTTTCCACCACGGCACTTCCCCGAACTGGCAACTCAAAGGAAAAAGTATTATTTCACAAATGTACTTAAAAATTGACCCAACATTAGCTAAATTGACAAGTAAACTAAATGTGTCACACCTGAATAGAAAACTAGTCAAATAACTAATAAACAGTTTGTAAAACAAATGTGTCCGAGTTATTTATTTTGTATAATTGCTCAAAACAAAGAGAGTTACCACATGATGTTGTTGCCATGTTTGGCTGCTAGTGCGGCCATCACAACATTGAATTCTTTTTTTTTTTTTTAATATGGTTTCAAAAACAGTATCCGGACTAAACTTTGACATACACCCATCTGTGATCCAATCAAAATAATTCATAATTTCTGCCTTTTTAACTAAAACGGATGTATATTGATATAACTGGGGTTTGTTCACCATGAATTCCAAGAAAGAGTGTAAAACCTGTTATTAAACCAGCTCAGGTTTAAAAAAAAAAAAAAAAAGCCCAAAAGCGGAAAAGCACAAAAAAAATTCATTTTCAATTTTGACCTGGAAGGACAAGTTCATGGTTAACGGGATGCCATGTTCAACTGCTACACTGCAGTGCCCTGCTACGTCCTGCTGTGCCTGTAATGCCGCACAGCGTCCTGCTATGCCTGAACGGCTACACTACTAATTTTTTCTATTTTTGTTATTGCACTCTCATTCTACCCCCACGCCCTCAGACACAGCCGGGTCTGTCCCAGGTTTCTTCCTAAAGGAGTTTTTTCTCGCCCACTGTCGCCGTTGCTGCTTGCTCTGGAGGAAACACTATAACTGTTGGGTCCTTGTAAATTCCTGGAGTGTGGTTCTATCTGTAAAGTGTCTTGAGATAACTCTTGTTATGAATTGATACTATAAATAAAATTGAATTGAATTGAAGACAACGCAAGGGTTAACAGCAAAATAATGGAACTCAAATTTAATTATCAATTTACTATTTATTGTTAATGGTTATCATGAAGGTTAACCCAACTTGTATATTTCTAAGTTTGCGGGTAATGTCACCAACCCTGGGAACTTAATTACTCTCGTTACGTTCAGGGATTCAACCAGAGCTTGGTTTTGGGAACATATGATACTAGGAAAAGCATTGACACTCATTCAAAAGTTCATCTATTTGACATGAATTGTTGCATGACCAACAATGACCTCCTTCAGTATTTTACAAAAAGCTTGAACTTCATCCTGGACTGTGTACTGTGCAAATGAAGCATTAAGAAATTCCAGTGAGCTATCAAGTCCCTTTTATTAAAGTGACAGTGGATAGACATGAACGGGGCAGAGAGATGGGGGATGACACGCAGCAAAGGGCCGCAGGTCGGATTTGAACATCGGGCGCACGCCCTAACTGGGTGAGCTAGAGGCCCCCCCACAAGTCGATGGAGCTTTGTGAAAAGTGAGAAAGCATTCTTCTGGTGTAAGAATTCATCGGCTCCAATGTCAGGATCTGTCACTACTCGGGTTAGTCCTAGTCTAGAAAAGAATAGAATTCCTTTGTCATTATACACAAGTGCAGTACCGGTGCAATGAGATTGAAGCAACCCCTTTTACAGTGTCAACACAAAATATAAAAATACAAATATAAGGAAATAAAATATAAAGTGCAGAGTGGAGTCCTGAGAGCAACTATATACATATATAAAAAGCTTTGTGTACACATTGTGTGAAAATTAGTTAGTTGATTAGTAACAAATATTGCACAGTAACATCTGCAGGACAATGCTGAAGATGTTTTATGAGTCTGTGGTGGCCAGTGCTATC
>NC_045741.1:31353503-31353633 GCF_008692095.1 Etheostoma spectabile
CCAAAATGCACCACAGAGCGCCACAGGAAGTCGTTCCTGCCTGTGGCCATCAAACTTTTTAACTCCTCCCTCTGTCTGACACACAGACACTTAGAGAGGTTGAAACTGGACAATATTATCTGTATTATCT
>NC_045741.1:31353771-31361630 GCF_008692095.1 Etheostoma spectabile
ATCCAATTCCTTATATTTCTTTATTTCTTGTATTTCTACTCTATTTATAATATTTGTTCAACTACAACACAGAGTTTCCCTTCGGGGATCAATAAAGTAATAATAATAATAATAATAAATTTAATTTATAATGCACTTTATATTTGCAAAAATCTGCTTTTTCGCTTTTGCTTTTTTTCCGCCTCGGTCTGTCTGTGGAGAACACCGGATTCTCCGTCGTTCCAGCGCTGCTACTACGAGGTTTAGGTTTTCCCGGGCAGCCGTCTAGCTGTCCCGGTTTCAGATCGGCCTCGAGTAGTTACCTCTGCAGTTGGTAGCTAGCTGTCAGCTGCCTACAGCCTGTCCTCATTGCGTGCACCCTGCTGACATGATATTGACCATTCTGTCCATGTGCCTGACAGTCTTCCATCTCTGTGTTTGGCTAACGGTTAGCTCCAGGCTAGCACTTTTGGCGACCGTCATGATGCTCAAGTACTCTAGCCCACAGCTGCTAACTCTCAACAATCACTCCTTTCCAACGTGCATTGCTGCCATCAGGGAACATGGACTTCAGCGCCGTCCACGTTACATCCACAGAAGTTCCCGTCGTAAGTTTGCAGGGCTGCCAACTCTCACGCATTGGCCGTGAGACACACGCATTTGACTGGTGTTCACACGCGCACACGCCACACCCCCGTTCTCACGCTGAAGTGTCAACCCGGTCGGTCAATTTATGAAAGATGAGTTTATCTATGTTTTTACCTGTTGAGCCTTGTGATCGACTAGTTGTGCTTTCCGAGGACTGTGAGGGGGTTCAAGAGCGCTCCCTGTCTGTGGAATTTTCAAATTGTCGCAAAATGAGAACATTTTTTTTCACGAGCCATCCCAGGTGCATTTCCCCGGCTTCAAGTATGTGCTCGAGGATTACAGACGCCGGCGTCAGGTATGAGCTCGATTCACAGACCGTCGCCGTCGCTGTGTCCACTTCTCTGTAAAGATGGAGGTGAGCAGCGCGGCTGGTAGTGAGCAACTTCAGTTCATTTTAGTGGACCCGCTGCTGGGGGCAGTGAGGCGTTGCATCCATGCGTAGACCTCCGATAAAGAGCAGCGTACGGCCACCTCTAAACTCGTCAGAGACCAGAGACCCAATGGGCCTCTGCGTCTGTCAGACGGTCTGAATGAGACTACCATATCAGCGGAGGAATGACAGACACAGCAGACTATATACAACTCTCCACATCTCGGACACATGGGAGGAGTATGTGCACAAAGTTGTAAATAGAGCAGAATCTGGTGAAACACCCCTGAGCTATACTAGCCCATATATATATATCATATATATATATATATACGATACGCACGTTGGGCCACTATTGTGCATCTCTAACTCTGCATCTTAAATGAACTGTAAATAATTAATTTGAGTGTTTTTAAAATGAAAAATAGTCTTTATTTCACAAAAAAGTAAAAACAGTAAGTGGGGCCAGAGGATGACAGCCAAACATTACTGAACATTGGCACAAAGGTTAAAGGATTAGATTTTTTGAACTTGTGGTTCTCATTCTTTGAATTTCAGTGGTCTAAGTTGACCTCAACATTAATTAACTTTGGGTCCTGGTCCCTACACCGGGACCCCTGGACTGTTCCACAGACCCAAATCTTCTCAGCTGTTGCTGACATATGCTACTGTCTCTTCATGGGTTCATTGTGTTTGGACATTGTGTGGGTCAGTTCTTATATCATAAGAAGTTAATAATGTAAATGCTGAATGCCTAAAACTGTTGATACAACAACACAAAGGCTCTAACCCTACAGTTTTGCACATATCATGTAAGACTTGATTTCTCCATTTTTTTGTTGCAAAAAAACTCTCCAGAAAGTGCCATTTAATGGTTTATTTTCAAATTTTTTCCCTGGGGGGGCATACCCCCAGACCCCCTAGGGAGTCCCCATCCACCCACATATACAAATCCCAATTTAAACCAAAGGATAAAGACCAAAAGAAATTGCTTTAGCCGGCAAAATATGGGTCGGCCCCCTCAAATCTCACTCCAAGGTTTTTGGAAAAGTTGGCAGCCCTGAGTTTGTCTACCATCAGCCTGGCCAGCCTGCTTCAAACATCCCCCCCATCTGGACCACGGTCGCACGTTCGCCGCGTCATCAGAGCAGTGTGCTCTCCTTGCAGCAACACGGGAAAATCGCGAGATCTCTGCAGCTCCGCTGAGAGCATGGGAAACACCGCGAGATGTCGTAGCTACAGCAGGACAGAAAACGTGGAGTGGATTACAGTGTGCTACGGCCTATACAGAGATTCACCACAGCATCAAAGCTCAAAATAGAACTTTTAACACACAATCACTCAAAATAAGCATCCTTCATACAAGACACATTATGGACAAGGGATTAGACTCATTTGCCTGACAGAAACTTGGCACCACAGGGGTTTACTCAGCGCTTAATGAAGTCTGTCCCCCCGGTTACAGCTACCTGGAGAGAGCCGCAGCACTGGTCGTGGTGGTGGCCTAGCTGTCATACACCGACAGAACTTGGAGCTGTTCCTCCTCCCCTTGCCTACTGTCCTCATTTGAATGCCTTGCATTTAAATGTAAACCCCCTCCCCATGACAATGCTTCTCTCTACCGGCCCCAAACCAACTCAGCTTTCATCTCAGAGATACACGACTTCACACACACTCTGCACCACTTCTGCCAACATTATTATACTTGGAGATATCAATATTATGTTGACAACCCTTGCTGCCACCTTGCAGCTGAGTTTCTGCAACATATTGGACTGCCTCAACCTTCAACAACATGTTGATGTCCCCACGCATTCCAGGGGGCCACTGGATGGTCATTTCTAACTCCACCTCCTTTAACAACCTTCTGGCGTATGACCTGGGTGTGTCTGACCATAGGCCATCTTCATGGAGCTTTCACTCCCTTCCCCTCACACCAAAGACAAGCGTCAAATTTGCATAGGGACCTGAAAAAGATCAACCCAGACACCTTGACCATTGACCTCCAACATCTCTCCTCTGCTGATTTCTCCTCTCCACAGAGTCGGTTGACTTCTACAATCAATCTCTGAGCAGAATCCTAAACCTCCAGCCCCTGTCAAAACTAGAACTGTCAGCTTCTTACGCTCAGCCCTGGTACCTACGAACTCCGGCAAATGAAAACAGCTGGACGTGTCCTTGAGCGGAGCCTCAGGGCCTCAGGCCTCATTGTCCATAGGCGGGCCTACCGAGAACATCAGAAGTCCTACGCAAGGTCTTTGAGAGATGCACGTTCACAGTTCTATTCCAACATTATCAACAAGAGCCCTGGCAACTCCAAGCAACTTTTTTCTACCATACATGACATCCTCAAACCGCAAACTCCCTCTCATTCAGTAGCCACAGAAGAGAGGTGCAACAATTTCATCTCTTTTTTCAGGAAAAAAGTAGACACCATCCGCTCCCTGCTATCCAGTTTCTCCACACTGTCAGCCCTGACTGCCGACCCACAGCCTGCGTTTTCCCAACCTCTGTGCTGTTTTTTGGTCATCTCACAGCGAGAGGTTGAGAACATCATCAAAAAGATGAAACCATCCACCTGTCGCCTGGACCCCCTCCCAACAGCCCTGATAAAATCCAACCTCATGCCATAAGTCCCTCATCACAAAGGTCATTAACTACTCCCTTCAGGCAGGCCATGTTCCATCTACACTAAAAACAGCGGTTATCAGGCCATTTCTCAAAAAACCCAACCTAGACCAGAAGTCTTTGCTAACTACAGGCCCATCTCCCACCTTCCATTCCTTTCCAAGGTGCTGGAAAAAGTAGTTGCGCACAGTGTCAGGACCATCTAAAAAAAAAACCTTGAGAAATTTCAGCGGTTTCCGCCCTGGCCACAGCACAGAAAACCGCCCTGGTCAGGGTCAACAATGACTACTGATGACTGCGAGAGCTGGCTCCCATCTCTTCTCATCCTCCTGGACCTGACATGCAGCATTGACACTGTGGACCACAAAATCCTCCTACATCGTCTTAAATCCACTGTCGGTGTTTCTGACTCTGTCATGAGTGGTTCTCATCGTACCTCACCGGGAGGACTGAGCATGTCGCCTTGGGAGAGGCTAAATCCCTGCACACAACGTCACCTGTGGTGTCCTCAAGGCTCAGTGCTCGGCCCCACCTTGTTGATCCTCTACATCCTCCCCTTGGCCATGTCATCAGCCGACAGGAATCTCGTTCCACTGCTATGCTGATGACACTCAACTCTACCTCAGGACTCACCCAACCCCTCTGCTGTGCCATCATCTACTCGACCACCTGCTGGAGGAGGTAAAGGCGGGTTGCAGCAAAAACTTTTGCAGCTAAACAGCCCAAGACTGAAGCCATCTTAGTCGGCACTCTCACAGGTTCGGTCATCCCATTACCGCATCAACCTCTTGGCCAAAATATTCCTCTTCTACATCAGCCATAAACTGGGGTTTAAAATGGACTTCATCTGGCCTTTGAGGCTCACAATAAACATCTCTGCAAGACCTCTTTTTCACCTCAGGAACATCGCTAAACTCGTCCCATACTCACTCCAGCTGATGCCGAAAAGCTGTCCACGCCTTTGTCTCCTCAGGCTGGACTACTGCAATGCGCTCCTCACTGGGATCCCTGAGAAAAGCCTTCAAAAGCTACAGTACATCCAGAACAGCGTGCTAGGATCCTGTTGAGGGTGCGCAAACACGACCAATCACCCCCATCCCAAATCTCTCCACTGGCTTCCGTGTCTTCAGGATTGAGT
The DNA here is from genome assembly GCF_008692095.1 of Etheostoma spectabile. NCBI lineage: Eukaryota > Metazoa > Chordata > Actinopteri > Perciformes > Percidae > Etheostoma > Etheostoma spectabile. The sequence continues at coordinate 31,358,535 of NC_045741.1, forward strand.
ACAAGGTCTCCCTCCTCACACATCAGTGCATCCACGGTGAAGCCCCCCCTTCAAGGAACTTCTCACCCCTCAGACCTACCCGGACCCGATCTGCTCAGGTATTCTGAAACCTCCCAGGACAAAGCTCCGTATATGGGAGATCGGGCTTTCTGCTCAGCGGCTCCCAGACTTGGACTGCTCCCTGACCACCTGAGGACACCACAGACTGGGGATGATTTTAAACGTGGCCTTAAAACCCACCTTTTTAGGAGAGCTTAGACTGATCTCTTGCCTTTTCTAATGTGTTTTGTTATTTTTATATTTATTTTCATGCTCCATGTGTTTATTTTTATACTACTTTTCTTTTTTTCTTTTTTACCATGTAGCACTTTGAGATTTTTGCAATATTAAAGTGCATTATAAATTAAATTATTATTTATTATTACTTATTGATCCGAAGGGAAACTCTGTGTTGTAGTTGAACAAATATTATAAATAGAGTAGAATACAAGAAATAAAGAAATATAAGGAATGGAATAGGTAGTATTACAATAAAGGAATGTATTATACATTTACATAATTAACAAATTAATGATTTGAATGGTGAAAAGTTAAATATATAATAATAATAATAATAGTAGTTTGAAATTGCACAATGTCAGGCCAGTGTTTATGCCAAAACAGATAATACAAGATAATATGTCCAGTTTCAACCTCTCTAAGTGTCTGTGTGTCAGACAGAGGGAGAGGTTAAAAAGTTTGATGGCCACAGGCAGGAACGACTTCTGTGGCGCTCTGTGGTGCATTTTGGGAGAATGGTTATCACTGAAAGTGCTCCTGTGATTGAGCAGCAAGCCAGGAGTGGGTGTGAGACATTGTCCAGATGGATGTAGTTTGGACAGCATTCCTATCTGACACACCCGACAGAGAGGCAGATCCACCCCCACGACGTCACTGGCCTTGCGAATCAGTTTGTTGAGTCTGTTGGCGTCCGTACCCTCAGCTGCTGCCCAGCATGCAACAGCAAAGAGGATAGCACTGGCCACCACAGACTCATAAAACATCTTCAGCATTGTCCTGCAGATGTTACTGTGCAATATTTGTTACTAATCAACTAACTAATTTTCACACAATGTGTACACAAAGCTTTTTATATAGTATATAGTTGCTCTCAGGACTCCACTCTGCACTTTAATTTCCTTTATTTGTTTTTTTATATTTTGTGTGACACTGTAAAAGGGGTTGCTTCAATCTCATTGCACCGGTACTGCACTTGTGTATAATGACAAAGGAATTCTATTCTTTTCTAGACTAGGACTAACCGAGTAGGACAGATCCTGACATGGGACCGATGAATTCTACACCAGAGAATGCTTTCCACTTTTCACAAGCTCCATCGACTTGTGGGGGGGCCTCTAGCTCACCCAGTTAGGGGTGCGCCCGATGTTCAAATCCGACCTGCGGCCCTTTGCTGCGTGTCATCCCCCATCTCTCTGCCGTTCAGTCTATCCACTGTCACTTTATAAAAGGGACTTGATAGCTCACTGGAATTTCTTAATGCTTCATTTGCACAGTACAGTCCAGGATGAAGTTCAAGCTTTTGTAAAATACTGAAGGAGGTCATTGTGGTCATGCAACAATTCATGTAAATAGTGAACTTTTGAATGAGTGTCAATGCTTTTCCTAGTATCATATGTTCCCAAAACCAAGCTCTGGTTGAACCTGAACGTACGAGAGTAATTAAGTTCCCAGGGTTGGTGACATTACCGCCAACTTAGAATATACAATGGGTAACCTTCATGATAACCATAACAATAAATAGTAAATTGATAATTAAATTGAGTTCCATTATTTTGCTGTTAACCCTTGCGTGTCTTCAATTCAATTCAATTTTATTTATGTATCAATTCATAACAAGATATCTCAAGACACTTTACAGATAGACCACACTCCAGAATTACAAGGACCCAACAGTTCTAGTAGTTTCCTCCAGAGCAAGCAACAGTGCGACAGTGGCGAGGAAAAACTCCTTTAGGAAGAAACACTGGACAGACCCAGGCTGTGTCTGACGGGCGGTGGGGTAGAATGAAGAGTGGCAATAACAAAAATAGAAAAAATTAGTAGTTTGTAGCAGTTCATGGCATAGCAGGACGCGGTGCGGCATTACATGGCACAGCAGGACGTAGCAGGGCACTGCAGTGTAGCAGTTGAACATGGCATCCCGTTAACCATGAACTTGTCCTTCCAGGTCAAAATTGAAAATGAACTTTTTTTGTGCTTTTCATGCTTTTGCGCTCTTTTTTTTTTTTTAAACCTGAGCTGGTTTAATAAAGGTTTACACTCTTTCTTGGAATTCATGGTCAACAAACCCCTTTATATAAAATATACATCCGTTTTAGTTAAAAAGCAGAAAATATGAATTATTTTGATTGGATCACAGATGGGTGATGTCAAAGTTTAGTCCGGATACTGTTTTGAAACCATTAAAAAAAAAAAAAAGAATTTCAATGCTTGTGATGGCCGCACTAGCAGCCAACATGGCAAACAACTCATGGTGGTAACTTCTTTTGTTTGAGCACATTATACAAAATAAATAACTGGACACACATTTAGTTTTACCAACTGTTTATTAGTTATTTGACTTAGTTTCTATTCAGGTGCACACATTTAGTTTACTTTGTCAATTAGCTAATGTTGGGTTCTATTTTAAGTTACATTTTGTGAAATAATACCTTTTCCTTGAGTTGCCATCCGGGGAAGTTGCGTTGGTGGAAAGACAAAAGGACCTCCAACTGATTGGAAGCTGTTAAATGGGGGGGGGGAAAGGATAATTGGATTGCACCAGTTTCCCCATCATGGGGGTGGCAGAGGATTTACTTTTGAGTTGTTCTTTCTGTTGTTAATTTATAGTTGGTTATGATTATTGGTCAATATCCTTGGTTATATTAGGTAGTAGTGGTTGATAAGTTGTAGTCATTTTGGTTTGGTTATTATGGTGTTGTCTATTCCACCCCTTTGTGTCAGATGGCCTTGGTCAGCCACAATATAGTTCCTTCACTCTGCTCAGCGATGGAGGATCTGCTGAGTTGATTATGTTGACCTGAGGTTAATGCACTT
>NC_045741.1:31361655-31370032 GCF_008692095.1 Etheostoma spectabile
AAAGCAGCAGCGGAGAAGCGGCGAAACAACAAGCGCCAGCGTCCTCTCTCAATGCGCCCTACCTGTAGTATTTCTGATTCTGATTCTGTAATGAAATGAAATGGTTAAATATTAAATATTGCACTGTATGAAATTGCACAGAATTCCAGTGTCCTTTTAGGCATTATGTGACAGTATTGCACAGTAGGAGGGAAGAATGAAGTCCGGGGGCCGGGGGGTAGGCTGTGGAGTGAAGTCAATGCATGTGTGAGTTCAGGGTGGTAATGGCTTTTGGGAAGAAACGGTTCTTGAGTCTGGCTATGTCGACTTCCGGGATTGTTCAGGTGCTGCCAGAAATTCCGCCGGATGTCCATGTCCTGCTTTCTCTGTGTTGGCATTCTGAACTCAGGTCGATTTCTGTCGAATCTGAGTTTTCTGAGGGTTAGGGTTGGGGTTAGGGTTACTGTGTCTGGTGCTTAGCGCCGCCCAAGACAACTGTGATTGGTTTAAAGAAATGCCAATAAACCAGAGAACGTTTTTTTCCTATCCCGGAATACTCTGTGGACTTGCCAGATCTTCCTTCCCCGGTACTGTGGAGCACATTCTGGCAATGGGAGTCTAGGTCAGTGCCGTGACGTAACCGGGAGACATGTCAGACTACACGTGTCCAATCAGAGTTTCTCATTTTTCCCCGACTTGCCTGATGAACTGAGGGGATCAGAAAGGTGACAGAGACTGTATTTACAGTTCCAGCTGGCAGCACCATCATTCCTTTTTCATTATGAAACTTTTAAATGTCAACGTCACCGAACACATTGTAGACAAGAGAAGGTTAAAACATGTGGACATGCTAGTCTCTTTGATATTGATGCTGTGTCGGTGGTACAGTATGCTCAGTTTTATTAATGACATGTTTGACCATTATTGACATTGTGTGGTCCGATCCCAGCATATGGTCACAGGACTAACTGCAATATTTGGTCACACATCTCAGCAAAATCAGGTTTTCAGAAATGTTTTGGATGCTAGACACTGAAATAAATATCTTTAAGTCACTTTTCAAGACATTTATTAATCCATCGTCCTTTTATTTGTTAGACACTTAATAATTTGAGCCAATCAGTGGCAAAAACAGCACTTTCAGTAGACCAACTTGACGATGCACATTTGCCCCATGGGTTACATTTCTGCCCCGCTTACGCTTAATGCTGGACCAATGTCAAAGATTGTTGTTCCTATCAGTTACTTGCACACAAAAACATAGGAAAAGAGGGTCCATGTTGGAAAAAAAAAAATGGTAAAAAAGACAAAACATTTTATCAAATATTTGAGATGTTGGCGTTTCGGGGTCTGGTGGTAGATATTTTCAGAAAGCCGTTTCAAATATGGACTGTGAGAATTTTAAGGGTAGTAAAATAAGACAGTACAAAAGGAAATTGCGTTAGTTGAAAGTATTTACACCTACTGTGATTGACTGATTCATTTGCTGTCTCGTTCGCTAAAACAAGACAGCAAATGCATCAGTTTGCTTGTTCATTAAAATGCCCTTCCTAATTAGCTTTCTCTTGAGAGTCAATAGTATAATTTCACACCGAAATTTGTATTCTAGCACTCCCAATGTTCTTATCCAGGCAGCGCTCGCTTCATGGCTAGTACGGCTTAACCTTCCGTTTCCCCTACACATCTTGTACTAGGATTTGCAACTCCCCAGGGTAACATAAACATAATGATGTGCAAAACAGAATCAGTTTATTCACTGTTTCTTTGCCTCGCTCCTTCCAGCCTTCATGCTGTTACCATACTTGTGTGGGAGGCAATTTTGTGGGTCATGAACAAGGAGCAGGAGAACACAATGTATTATTTATGAGAACAAACAAGTGGCAGCAGTGTCTCTGCATCCAACTCTCCAAATGGAAGTTACGATTACTGAGTCTCTGTCGGGCGGCCCGACTGCTTATGGGTATTAGACTATGGGAGGAAACAGGAAGTTGAAATTACCTGTTTTGTCTAGACTATTTCATTTGGCTGTGTGGACTTAAATGCATATTGTAATTGCAAAATTCGGCCTTGGTGTCTTCTCCTTACTGGTTTTCTAAAACTGTAGAGATGTAAACTAAGCTGTATGAGAACAGTCCACTGTAACTGAATATCTCATGAACAAAAGGCTGCGAAGAACAACTTACAGGACAACTCCACCCATAGATAATCTCCTATCGTTATGCAACATCAATCTCTCACTTTGAGTTAATTACAGAAATTATTTAGTAATGAGTTATTGAACTGTTGTCATTTGCTTTTCTGTTCTCCATTCAGCCCGCCAGCTGGGCTCAGTTGGATTGATTGGATTTGCAGTGTCTGTGCTGGCAGGCTGCTATTGACAAGGCCGCGAATTGATTGGTCCATGATAATCTTGATAAAGATGTGGCGTTTTTGTCAAGTATTTGACATATGGATTATTATGTCAGAAGGACGAATTGGAGATTGGTTTCTTTTTCTCTTTGGGGGAAAAATGCATTTTTCAGTCTATACATGGCTACAAACACACAGTTAGATAGTTTGTTCCTTGTAAAAGGTTTAAAAGAACTATGTGATACAATCTCAGCCATGTACTGTATGTAATGTGCAAAATGTTAGTTTTTCTTGTTGACAATATTGGCCAGAATTCTTTTTTTTGACAATAATGTTTCTGGTTAAATGAAGGTTTAAGGTCCCATATGATGCTCATTTTCAGGGTCATAATTGTATTTGGAGTTTTTAATAGAACAGGTTTACATGCTTTATAAACACATTGTTTTATACTGTTCGTCTGAATAAACCTGTATTCACCCTCTGTCTGAAACGCATTATTTTAGCGTCCAACTCTTTTTTTGGGGGGGGCTTTTTTCCCTTTATTATAGTTATAGTGGGTAGACTGGAAAGGGGGATGACACGCAGCAAAGGGCAGCAGGTTGGATTTGAACCGTGCGCCGCTGCAGGGCTCCCCAAACATGGGGCGATCACTCTTTCCGTGTAAGCAAGAGGCCATCCAGAGCATCTGTCCTCCTGAAAAAGCCCAGTCTGCTCTGATTGGTCAGTGTTACCAGGTTTTCAACTTCTGCACTCTCGGCGTCTCTGTACCGTCAGCCAATAAGGACTGTAATAAGGACTGTAGCGGCACTTTCTACTGATATATAGTACTGTTGTGATATCAACTCTTTGAAAGCCCTGATGATTTGTATAAAGCAGGAGTGTCAAACTCAACTTTACTAAGGGCCACATTGGGATATGGCAATCACATCAAGGGCCAGACATGAAGAGTTTGTTACGCTTTAATTTAATCAAAAAAGTTGAATATCTTTGACTGCATTATTGTGTGTCTCATGTTGCCTTTTTACTTATAGTTTGGTTGACATAAATCCCTAAAAACATCAGGAAAAAAGTTCCTTAGTCATCAAAGAGTTTGCAAATCCAACAAAACAAAGATTACATTTTTAATAGTAGGTTAATACACAGCTGACTCACAGCAACCTGTTTCACACTCTGCAAATTTGAAAAACTGAAAATTTCTGAGTCTCAAAGTCAGCAAATTTGCCAAATTGTTTCGCGTAATTGCAGTTTGAAAAACACTGTTTAGTCTAGCGCACAACTAGACGGGCCAAAATCTATTGTGACCCTAAATATATATGTGGGCCGGGTCAAAATTTGCAATGGGCTGGATTTGGCCCGTGAGCCTTTAGTTTGACACACATGGTTTAAAACAACATATTCTCATTAACGGGTTTGCATGATATCTTAAAAACAAAAACAAAAAAAATCGATGCACGCCCACTCTTATAATATTGTAGCGCCACAACATATCACACAAAAAAGATGTTTTTAGCTGCTTAACAATACACAAAAGGACAAAAGGCAGTGTCTGGATGATTGGGTGATTATCCGGTAAATGAAATGTCATCGATACATGCAAGTAATGGACAAACCCTTTGTGATATATATGCTAGTGGATAACTACCCTAACTGCCGGTAGGGCTGACAACCAACTTTTGAGTTTACTGAAGACCAAATACATTTTTCCCACTTTATGAAAATTGCCTGGCTACAAAAACTAAAAGTGAGAAATGTCAAGGTGCCCCCGTAAGTTGCTTTGGCACGTCGTCTTGTTTCCAACCCGCTGTATACCTGTGCTGTGAAAGCAGTGAGCTAACTCTTCAGAGACACTTTCTGTCCCCGTGTGCAGCCATGTATTAAACCTGTGCTTGTTCTCTCTTTCACACCACGGAAGCTGGAAGTTACCGGTGGTGTACGACTGACAGGTTAAGTTGACAGGCCCGTCATAGAGCAGCACTAGGAAATTGGCAGGATTTTCTCTATTACGGGGCAGGAGAGTTGTGCCGTGAAACTCAATGTGCAAATGTTGCTCTTCCCTCCATCTTCTAATTACCTGATAGGCAATGCACATATGTTATTTCTGTTTACATAGGATTACTTATCATAGCTTATGGGATAACATCATCATATTACACATTAAGAAGAGCATTCATTTAGACACGTTTTATTAAAATGATTTTGGAAGGATAATTACGGGGCTTTTTTTTCATATTTTTGGCCACCATTCCTATTAATAAAGTAACACTGTAATCAACAATGATATTGGACTATTCTGCAGAAGAGGTAAAATCAATAAGTGTTGGCATGTTATCTGACTTCTGTCTTCATTGTAGCAATGTCAGCATGTTCCCAGAGCTCACTTATGTACTAAGGAAACCAGTTCTCACCAAAAAAACAAAATATTCTTTAGAGATTATTATTTTTCCATCTGAAATGCCTCTCTAAGGATGTGGTAATACAAATAACTTCATGATGATGCTGGTAACCAAGGGAGTAATGTAACTTTTACAAGTCCAAGACAGTCTTGGAGGCATTTTATTCTGCCTGTATCAGCATTAATGACTACTGTTTAATTCCTGCTAGAGGCAAAATTTTAGACATCTGCACGACTTAACTACCCAGGAGAAGGCTAGGAAGAGAACTGCGGAAGGCGTTTCAGTGTTTCTACCTTGGGTGTCCGGAAGTAGGGAGCCAGATTGTTTACGTATATGTCACTTTGACTGATAAGAGGTTGATTTGCGTGACTGCTCCACAGCCTAATGAGTCTCTGCGAGGAGAAGACACTTTGTGTGAAACTGTTGACACTTGTCACTGCGAATTGCCTGTGAAACGCAGCTTTATTCCGCCTCACACAGCATTTGACTGCCTGGCTGCATGCCTAGACACCATTAAATTCTTGAGCCCAAATGAGAAACAGGCCTGTAAGACAAGTGTGCTGCCATGGGTGACAATGAGACGTGAGACAATAGGCTGCCAACTCGTGAGTTGAGGAATAGTTTTGTTGAAAAATAGTTGGGACCTAGGAATAGTATTACGGCCCAGCCATTTTTGGGTTGTCATTTTTTACCTGCTTTCATCCAAGGCAGTTGGATCTACAAGACTCTATATACTGTATATGGCCTGCAAGGAGTAAATAAAAAAAAACTTGACTTAAAACACTAGTTGGCAACATGGAAAACACAAACTAAACCAACCTGTTTGATGAGTAAAGTGCCAGTTATGTGTAGGGAAAAGGAATCCTGTGTATCGTGATTGCTCTTTGTGACCTTTTTTCTTTTTTAAATTGATTATATTCCTTAGAATTTTGATTTTTTTAGTAGTTTTTTTTTTCCCCCACAATGATTCCCCGTAAATGTTTCTGTTAATTTACGGTACCACTGAATGTGACTACCTCACAATCACATCACAAATTGCATCGGCACTCATGTATCGTGACAGGATTGAATGGGGACGAAGGCGTATTCTTTCCAGCCGTAGTGCCAATACAGATTGTAACAGGTATGGAGGGAGGGGGGGTTGGTAGGTTGGAGGTTGGGTTGAAAAAACAAACACTGGAACTGCTTAAAAACATGCTACAAACTAGGATCTAGCATCACAACACATTTTAGCTTTGAGGCTAAATAGCCCTTATCTCTTGACTTTCTGACCAAATTAGTCTTTGCTGTTGTTCTACTGTAGTTAACCATGGCTGATTTATCCTAATCATAAGTATGTTAGCAGAACTTCAACCACATAAAAAAGGTGCTGAAAAAACTAACTTCCGGGATACGGAAGCGGATTAGGGCCACTGGTGAAAAATGTTTGTGAGTTCTGACTTTAATCTCAGAATTCTGAGAAAAAAGTCAGAACTCACATAAATTTTTCCCCCAGTGGCCCTAATCCTCTTCCGTACAGGGAAGACCCCTGAAGATAATTTAGCATTTTTTAAATGCAAAGGTCAGTTTTTAACCTCCCTCACCAATTATCCTGACCACTTCCAACTCATATCTTGATGTAACTTTCTGTGGTCAACACTTGAACATAGACATTCCCAAACAATCCCAACTAACACATACGGTGTTGGCAGGCACTGATGCTTGGTTAGCGGCCCTTAGTTACCAGTACCAATGCGCAAGGCACACACGGCTTTCTTAAACGACGTAGTATGAAGAGCAACTAAGGTAGGGGAGTAGTATTAAAGACAACACAGGACTTTCAACCAGGAGAACAGGGTTCATGTCCTGTTCTTGTCTTTGATCCTTCCCACAATCTTTTCCTATCTCTGTCACATTTTGTCTAGTTGTCAAACAATTTTTTTTTTAACCCTTTCTTTAACCTTAACTAAGTGGTTTCCTCTGCATGTTGAAAAATTAACTTACCCAGAGCGTTAGAAAGTGGCGCCAAGTGGTCCTGACCAAGCGTCAGCACTTGACGAGTCGAGAATGTCTAACTCCATACCTGAACCCGTGCAATACAACTCACAAGGCTTAAAGAATAATTTTCTTCTCGGGACACATGGCATCTATTACAATAACCTTTAAAGATACACATACTGTTATAATGACACGCATTTTATTTGACACACTGTGTAGTAAATATTAGTTGGAGATGTCCAAGTTCTAGTTATGCGGATATTACATAAGCAGGAAAAAAGGCATGCACACCCATTCTCTTCCTCTTGCTAACTCACTTGTGAGCAGAGTCACATGTGGTTATAAATTAATATTTCAAAGCAATAGCTTTAAGCTGTATTCACACAGAACTAACATTTCCAATGAAACCCATGTGACCTGGAATATTTTGTAGTCATCCATGTTACAATGCTTTATGAAAGGGCCATGCCTGTGATCTATTAAGCAAAGGTTACACCAGAAATTACCCAGAAAACACAGAGGTCCTTTGCTTATATCATTTCCTTGTAGATTGCCATTATACTAGTCTCACATTGCCATGCCTTCAGTCACAACGCTGCGGAGGAAGGTCTGGCTATGCCACACAGTATTCTGGGATGGGGGAAAAACATGCTTTTGTTTATTGGCATTTGTTCAAACCAATCACAATTGTCTTGGGCGGTGCTAAGCACCGAGGGGAACCACGGTGCCTCTGCAAAAAAGCCTTGTGAAGGAACTTGTTTTGGTGGAACGTGTACGTTCAAAAGTTGTTTTAGTCGTGCAACAGAAAACCTTTTTTGGACAGATAGTCTAGCTAGCCGTCTGGATTTACCCTGCAGAGATCTGAGGAGCTGTTAACCATAGTCCTCAGAAATCCACCGGAGTTTAGAATGTCAACACAAAGGAAGAGGAAAACTACCGTTATTGTAATTTCTGATAGCCGCTTATTTCCTCTGTTTGGTGGAGGAGAGGATACAATGGAAAATACTGATGAGAGCTTTAATAGCGTGGTGGGTGCAAATTGTGGGTGCAAATTGAATTGGCTCATCTAGCAATTCAGCATGGAGACCCATTGTGTTTTAATCAATGGCCTATCAAGAAATAGGATTTAGGATTGGTTCACTAAATGTATGTGAAAGACAGACTTTGTGCAACACAAAGCACAGATTTAAGTAAATGGGAAAATCATAGGAAGTCTACTTGTAATTCTAGTCCTACGTTGATCAGGATCATTCATTTGGAAAAGTTGGGTGTAGTATCTTAGTATCTCAGACTCCATCCCAGGAATCATGAAGAAGTAGGACTGAGAGTGGGACTTTGGTTATTTTTAAAGCTTTAAACACTTACTCTCAAGCAGAGAGGAATTACTGTCAGGTAGAGAGTGACATTGCTGTTTCATGATACTCTCACAATGAACTTGATGATGTATGAATGTATTCAGTGCATGGCACCCGATTTTGGCTACACTGCTATGTTTTGGTTTAAAAAGAAATATCTTCTGCTATGCTTCCCCCTGCTCTGGCGTTTCTGAGCCTTAAACCGGAGAATTTTGAAATCACTTCTGACCCATTTTGGTTTGGAATCCGCGGGGTTGTGATTCAGTCTTAAAGGTCGCAAACGGAGACCTTTGGTAACACCCACACTGACGCCAATGTTTCTCC
>NC_045741.1:31370042-31384124 GCF_008692095.1 Etheostoma spectabile
GATTGGGTCTTATCAGTCATGACGTCTCATTCTCTAAGACTATGCTACTAACATTACCATAGCAACTACCAGCAACAGGCGGAATAAACATGCTGCCCCCTCTTCATGCCAAGTATACAATAATGTTGATGAGATGTGCGGTCTGGGCTTGTTACTTTAACCCTCCTGTTGTCCTCGGGTCAAATTTGACCCCTTTAAAAAAAAATTTTTATCTGAAAAATGGGTCTCTTTTTAACTAAATTACCACAAAAAATGGATTGGATTCCATTCAACGCTCTTTGCAAATGCAATTGATCACTATTAGTCAAAATAATTCATAATTTCTGCTTTCAGAACTCAAATATTAGGTGTACTTCTATATAAATGAGGGTAATTGACCGTGAATTCCAAAACGTACTGTAAAACTAGTGGTATTAACTAAAAGAAAAGTCTTAAAAAGGGATAAAAATGTCTGATTTTTGTCGGTTTTTGACCCGGGAGGACAACACAAGGGTTAACTGGAAATGAGTTCTTCTACTGTAGCTAACGGACATGGCTTTTGGCTCACATCTCCGCTTAAAAACCAAAACGTTGCAATGGAAATGTAGCCTTTGTCTTTCAGCAGATGCAGTCCATGAGCATGGGATGTGAGAAAGCCAGTAGGAAGTGACAAGGTTTTCACTGCGACTGGCACAGAGAATGACAAGCACCAGTACGAGGCAGTCAGTGTAGCATGTAAGCAGCATAGATTGCTGCGCGGATGGATTCACTGGCTGGTTTCAGAGAACCATCAGGGTGGAGGAGGGCTCTGCTGCCACCGGCCTCTGCAGCGCTGATTGAAAAGCCGTGTCTCCTGTTTACTGTGGCATCATTTACTGGAGTAATTGAATGAAGAATACACTGTGCTAAACCACCCATGAAGGGATGAGCTCATAACCAATACACTTCATTCCGCCATTTATTCAGTAGCCCGGAGGAGGTTGGATATTCAAGACGGAGCCAAGCCATTCTCACTCCCAACTCATAAAATACTAACGCTTGGTCTGTGGCTCTAAGCGTCGGATACTGATGAAAAAAAAAATTTACCCTTTAGCGTCTGTATGTAACACACCGGGCAGAGCAGCAGCTTGACCGCGTTCCTGTAAGATGACGTAGTGTTAGGAGAGACAAGAGTAGTATGAAGGATCGAAAATCAACACAGGACTTTCACCCAGGAGACCAGGGTTTGTGTCCTGTTCTTGTCCCGCATGTCACTGGAACGTACATTTTGTAATCTGTTCTTAAACCTAATCGTCCCTTTCTTGCGCCGCATGTCAGTATGTCCCTACCCAGAGTGTCAAAGTGACGCCAAGAGTCCCGACCAAGCGTGTTTAAATATGACGCCAAAGGGCTAGGCACATGTCCAGGGAGCGTCAAATAGTGATGCCCAAGTTCCCCAACCCGGAGCGTCAAAATGTGACGCTTAAGGAGAATTTTTCCATTAACAACAATCGTCAAAGACACCTGACCAAGCGTCGCTTTTTGGTGCAATGGGAGTATAATGAGTTGTGTGAGCCGTCACCTGGTTACCATACTGTTTGTGTCAGACGTACAGTAGATGAATCAGAAAGAGAATTTCAGAATCAGAGAGAGATTTAATGCCATGTTCTAGGAATTTGCCTTGGTTCATTGTGAATACATACAAACAGTAATATGAAAAAAACAAGAAATTCAGAAACAAATAATACAAACATACATGTAACTAGTGCAGGATGTACAAAAAATGTAGAGGACTGTGCAAAAGTTCAGGATATATACAATGTGCAGAGGACAGGATGTACTGTTGTGATGTGTGATTTTTTTCAAGAAAGGTAGAGTAAATTCAAAACTGAATTTGTAACTGAATAGGTGTACAGGATGTCATTCTTTTAATCAGTTGGAGTTAATTCCAATAAAGTTGTATTATGACTTACATTTGATCTTCTTATTTTGGTTCAGCAACAGGATTGACTGATGTATAAAAGAGTTCTTCAGCCTGTCGTATCTAAACGAAGGGACCCTAAATCGCCTGTTGGAAGGCAAAAGTTGGTATTCATAATTTAAAACACGCATTGGAGAAAGAAGAGATGCTGTTAGCAAGTTTGAGCGTGCCTGCTACTTGGACTCCCTGTGAGAAAAGTCAGACTTAAAACTTTGCATTTCAAACTGTTTTTAGCTGCTCTAAACTCTGTGGGGTGCCCAAACTTTTGCAGATGCCATTTTGGGGTTTGTTTTTTTGAAAGTGTAAATGAATTCTAACTTTTTGTAACATGTTATACGAATGTCTAATCTGTCATTTGATGCCTTTTGGAGATTTTTCCATCTTTCCTTGGCTTCTTTATGCACATTAACACAAATTTTTACCTAGGCTGCCCAAACTTTCGAGCCCCACTGTATTCATCTATTCACTTTTAAATGTATTTTCATGCAAGCAATATCACCTGGCAGGATTCAATGTATTATTCAATAATGGATAACACACTGAGCCAGATGATTTGGTTGAAATATTCCAATGTAGTTCTTTATTTGTTATCATAAAAAAGATAAATGAAGCATAAAAGTCAGAAAGGATTTGCAGAAGAGAATCACTGAATATATAACGTCCTGAATGTCCCCGCTGCATGTCTGTACTTCCAACCACTTTTATTGGTTTGTTTTAGCTACAGTAAGAGCCATCATTCTCAATAAATACATGTTGAATGAGTTGAAAGGAATTCATGTTTATCCTCAATGCTAATGTAAAGGCTAGAGTCAAATCAATGTATTGATTTCCTGCTCCATATTGCCCTCCTAATGTTTCTGAATGCAGAATACGTTGTCAGTTGGTGGTGTTAGAACTAGCAGGGGGAAACATGTGACCTTTATCCCTTCAAGCAAACTGAGCCAGGCCCATTATAGCCTGATACAGAAGAGATACTAATATTTACACAGTATTTCTTCCTTGGTACCAATCTGCTGCTGAAATCAGTAGCCTGCAATGTCAAGAATGGATGGAATGGTGGACCCAAGTGCAAGGAGGAGGTGAAAGTTGAGCTAAAGGGTTTATTAAAATAAAAAACAAAGTACAAACAAAGAAAGTTCTGAGAGGGGCAGGCCAAAACTAAATCCAGGGTGAAAAAATCCAGGTAGCAACAAACCGCCACAGGGAGCCATTACACTACAACAGAAAACTACAGTGATCTGACACAGGACAAGAGAAGCACAAAGACTAAATACAGAGGGTAACGAGGTAACAAGAGGCAGGTGACAAGAGGGCTGGGAAACAGGTGGAAGACATCAGGTAATCACGGGAGCAGGAAAACACGGGAAGTAAAACTAAAGACAAGACGAGACAGAGACCCAGACTTCAAAATAAAACAGGAAATAAAACATATACAAGACAAGACCGAACATAACACCATACCATAATCACAAGACATGACAGCAACCAGTCTAAGAAATAAACACAGGGAAAGAGACTACAACAATAAAACAGCAAAAAGAACATGTACCAACTGTAACACCATACAATAATCACAAGACATGACAGAAAACCAGGCAAAAAAATTAAGACAGGAAAACATACTACCACAACAAAACACCCAAACCATAGCATGCAATGTAGCTGTCAGAGCATGCTAAGTTATAATTGGCCAGTGGCTAGAAATGGTGCAAACCAAAAGAGACTTCAGATACAGTATTAGGGGACCACGGGGGTCTATATAAAAGAGACATTAGATACAGTATTAGGGGACCACTGAGGTCTATATAAAAGCATCCAAAGAGCATCATGTCACGGGACCTTTAAAGAAATCCATCTCAGCCTCCAATTCTCTTCCCTAATCTGCTGTAGACCATGCAATATCTCCCACAATGACACTGACATAAGGTAACCCCAGTGTGTTGGTGCTGATTAACACTACTGGCATGGTAGATAACTGTTGAACAATGGGAACAATGTATAAACACTAATGGGAAAAGATGGGATACAAATGCCATTTCATCCAAATGATCAGCATTCACGCTATTGGCCTTCAGGCTTTTGTTGAGACTTGACGTGGAGCTGTCTCCTTTAACATGAGACTTGACTTGGACTTTTCTCCATTGAGTTGAGACATGATTTGGACATTTTATTCAATTGTCATAACACATGACTTAAACTTGTTTCAATTGACTTGGACTTAATCCAAAATCCTTAATCCTGGAACAAAATGCTCAGTGTTGGGATTGAAGGTGTGCATGGTTTCTGTGAGTTAAACCCTATTAGGTTTAGGAGCTATCACTTGGCAGTGTAATGCACTAATATATAGCAAGCATACTATATATTAGGATCTCACACTTGTGCTTTTAATTTAACCCTGTCATTCACCACCAAAGGCATTTCCCTTTATTTGAAAAGAAACCCCTCCACCTCAGGATGAAACAACCTCCGTCTGTGGATCCAGCCATGCGTGTCCACTGTGAGATTGGCTTAATGCAAAGATCAGCCGCTAAATGTGCAGGGAGCATTGGTTGGCATTTACACTCTAAGCCTATTATAGTCATACTGTATCTGTTGCAGTTTTAGGACACACTCTTAACTGCCTTGGTGCTGGATAATTTGGTTTGTGTGTCAGTCAATCTCCAGTCCCTCACCTCTTCCAGATGGCATGGCATACCGGCTGCATCCCAATTTACACAATGTATGAGATTTTCAGAAGATACTGTACCTTTGCATCCTACCATTTTGATCTCCAGTAGACTAGTGCCCAGCAGTATATCTACTTAACATACATTAAAAGATAGCCATTATATAATTATATCAATACCTTTTCAAACAATACAGTTTAAATATGCATTGCTGTAAGCAAATTATTCTACACAGTTTCTTCTGCACATCAACAGGCGTGTTGCTATGCATTAAATACAGTTTATACAGCTGAAAGAAAAACGTCATTGATAACTTCTCGCTCTCCTTATAACTCGCTCAGGACCTCCATCTCCATCCTAAACACTTTGTATCCGGGGTAACGGCTGCACAAGTCACCTTTTTATTATTTTACCAGTGTCTCCTGGTAGCCTGGAGCTCCAAATTTTTAATCATAATACAGGTAGATTTAACAACGCAATATGATGTGATAAATATTGTTCAGGTTCAAATCTGAACTTTAAAAATGATTTCTGTCCTCTGAAGAAAAAGGAAGACCCCTGACCCCCTCTACAGGATTCCCAAATTGTCAGTGCTTGATGACGGGGAGAACTCTAAACTAGTGATGGCCAAATGAAGCCCATGAAGCTTCGAGAACCATTTTACAATCATACAATCAAGGTAATGAGCTGATTGTTTTAAATGAAGAACTGACTGACCTTTACATATTTCATGTGTCAGGCACTGCCAAGTAGTGATGACCAAATGAAGCTCCATGAACTAATGTCTTTATTCTTTGAGGCCACTGGGTGGCGCTCTCTGTTCAAAGCACCCTGAATTGCCATTCCTTGAACCTTTTTCTTTAAGCCAAAAGCACCTTCCAGTGGACTCAGAAAATTAATAAAATGGATCACAAAGCTTCATGAACCTTTAGTTGGCCCTCAGTAGCCTAAACCCAAGTGAGCCACAGGTGATCTAAGGGAGCCTTGCCACGAAAAGTTTGACTCCTAATACTATCTCCCAACACACTTGGCAGGGCACACTTGCTAAATAACCATCGGCTTGTGGAGGCAAAGAGCTAATAACATCTGAAACATGACAAAATGTTGAATAAACACCACGAAGTAGGCCCAGTGGCAATCAGCCCGTATTCGCTCGTATGTATTTCTTCTCGTTTTAGTTTTGGTTGAGATTCTTGCAGGTGTAACTATTGTCGACAATACTGTATGTTATCAGTCATACATGTGCTTTTCTCAGCGTGCCAGAAAATTGGACGTGTGGCGTGAGAGACGGCGTTGAAAGTGTCAGTTGTGTCAGGCTCATGGTCAATGCGTAAGAGTTGGCAGCCCTGTTTCTAGGCTGTTAGGGTAGACAGGCTGGAGAGTGTGTTTTGAGTCAGAACTGACATTGAACTGATTTTCCGTTGACAGCAAACCATCCGCTAGATTTTGTGAAGACAAACTTTGCAGCAAAGATGGAAAGGATACCAGTTGTCAAATATTGTAAGTATAACCACAAGTTCTCTGACTTGAGCTTTTCCAATGGCGATAATGTTCAACTTACTTTTAATTCCATGCAGTTGTAGTCAAAAATGCCAGAATGCCTACGCTACATAATTTTAAAATAAAGTGATTTTATGATATGATATGTTTCTCCACACTGGATTGAAAGATTCTTTAAGTCCTACTTTTTCACATTTTATTCTCATCACATAGTGTTTATCCTTGTGGATTATATGTAGGAAGTTCAATGGACATATTCTAAAGAAACACTCACACGGAGAGAAACAGCAAGCACAGGGTCAGAGAAGAATGGAAGGGAGAGACAACTCACAGCTGCCTGTGATGCTAGGCTGAAGCACTCAGCATGTTTTACATTTAGAGTGTCAAGCGTCAGGGTCAAACAACAGCTGCCAGGGGAAATAAATAGTTTAAAATGGTACAATCCACTCACTTCCTCTCCGCCCCATCACCTTGGCCTCCTTGGAACCTCTGATAAAACTCTGCTGTACATTGACCATAGGTTGTGGCCATGACTGCACAGACGTGTTTTGAATCACATGGAACTTTAAAGAGCATGGTTATCAATTGCCAAAAGTAACTGTGAAAATGTCGTGCCTTGCCTTCAAAATGCTCTTCATGGCTCCCTCTTGGGGACCCTTGCATTTGTAGCCCGACATTATGGAAAATGTTGCCGTCACAGTGCTGTCAACGTGGATTACCGATCGAGTGCCGACTGTTTCATTAGAGGACACCCACACAAACGCACAAAGGCGCACACACACACACACACACACACACACACACACACACACACACACACACAGTTTGTGACTGTGGAAACGTAACTGTCAGTGTTTTCGTGGATCTCTGTGAGTATATTGTTACAGAATGACCAAAGGCTTGTACTATGAATCAAGACCAACATGCCCAGAAGTTCTTTGGGTTACCTGGCTTCACTAACCCTAACAACCATGGTCCCGCATAAGCTGTGTCACGACAGTGGTTAACAACTAGTTCAATCAACTCGGGGTTTCCCAATCCAGCAGAGCACGTTCACATAAAGAGGTGGTGTTTGCACAGCACAACCAAGCGCAAAGATCTACCAGAGCCAAATATTTTACGTAAGAACAGCAAACTATAATTCTAAATGTGAAGAAAACAGACAAAATTTTGCATGCAATGCAATACAGGTTCATACTATTATATGTTTCTACTTGAAAGTGTCATGCTTTAATGTCCCCAAAAAAATACTGCTTATGGCTGCTGCACCCGTGTTCCCCCTCTGTCTATGAAGTTCTCTGTCTGGAGCGCCTGCCGCTTTAAAAAGTCCAGTCTGCTCTGATTGGTCAGCGTTTCTCGATCTCTGGAGTCTCCTCATCTGTGCTCTGCTGTCGCTGACTCTGTACAGTCTATGGACACTGACTGCAACAGAGTATAGAGCTCATATCGTGTACAACCACCAACAAGGGCTTTTTAACCAAAACTACACATCCGGACATGTTCCAGCGACATCAGTAGCCATTAACAACATTGGTAGCCAAGATTACGGGTTTCCCTGACATTAGCATGTAGCTACATGTAGCTGTTGAAGGCGTACCCGCACCAACTGATGATCAGTGAAATGTGACATTGAGGGGCGTTTCTGAGCTCTAGACATTTGCATTAGCACCTTCTGCAGTCGGCTTGAGTGTGTATTGCATCACCTGTACACTTGTGAGCTTGTGCGGTTGATATAAAGTGTCCGGTACCAACAAAGGGTGAGCCGCTACAAACATTAGCAGCCTTTAATACATGTATGACCATGACATGACGTGTAAATACCATTCATCATTCACGCACAACACAAATTTTGCTTTTAATCTCAGTGATGTACAGTATGATGGTTGCAGCCGACACCTTTAGAGTTACGTGCTGCTTATAATCAGGATGGAGCTTGGCTGTTTTTATTGGATTTATGTCTGAATAGTTGTGGCTACGGGCATGAGACAGCTTTTGAAAGAGCTCATTGTTATTGCAAGACTTACAGCAGATGTAAAGATGTAAAAAAAGAAAAAAAAAAAAAAAAAACTTTGACCTGCCTGGAGCTGTTTCTCTGTCAGGCCTTTTCATCTGATGCTGGTTATCCTCTATTCTCACTCTCTTTCCCCCCAGGCATGCCCAGCTTCATCAAGTCCCCCGACGATCAGACAGGGATTTCGGGAGGAGTGGCGTCGTTTGTATGCCAGGCAGTGGGTGAGCCCAAACCTCGCATCACCTGGATGAAGAAGGGGAAGAAAGTCAGCTCCCAGCGCTTTGAGGTATGACTCGGCAGCGGGCGTCAAAGCTCCCCGTCTGAATGGCTCACACCCTCACTGCTCGTTAGCTCTCTGCATTTATGTGTGCCTAAGACAGAGAAAGACAGAGCAGGGTAGGTTGATTTATTTCATATTGTACTCGCAGTTCCAGTGCGTCAACATACCTTCACAGCTGTTTAGCAGCAGGAAAGCTAAAAAACTTCTCTTTTTGGCAGAACTTATGAGTTTTAACCTTACACAAAAATGTTGTTGCACTATTTATATATCTTTTAAACTGATGTTTTTACCTTGCTTTTATGATCTTACCTGTAGCACTTGGGGTTTGTCTTAAATGTAAAGTGCATTACAAATAAAAGTTATTATTATTAAAGCTGAGCTTTCGGCTCAAGCTGTATTTGGTTATTATTAGAATATGGAGAAGCTTTCACGGCATTTAGGCTACGTGTACATTGCTCTGATTTGGACCCACTATTTTTAGTTTTTAAAAGGAATATCTTTCGCTACGTTTCTCCCTCTCGATCCCCTGCTCTGGCGTTGACGAGACCCTAAAACGGAGATATTTGAAAAGCATCTGACCCGTTTTGGAACCTGCGGGGTCGTGTTGCAGTCTCAACGGCCGCAAACGGAGACCTTCGGCAATACCGACGCCGACATTTCTCCACCTGATTGGGTCTTATCAGTCATGGCGTCTCGTTCTCTGAGACTGAGCTACTAATGTTACCATGGTAACTGCCGTGGTAGCAGTGGGCTGAACAATACGCTGCCCCGTGTTTATGCCCAGTATTCCAGAATGTTGATGAGATATGAGGTTTGGGCGTGTTAGTTTAAACGGAGCTTAGTTCTTCTAATGGAGATAAAAACACTTTTGTGCACAGAGATTGCTTTTGGCTCAAAACGCTGCTTTAAAAAAAAAAAAACACAACGCAATGTTAACACCTTAGTGCCTGTTTGAAGACCACTGAATGCAATCAAGTCATTTGCAATATTCGACTTAGAATACCCGAGGCTTCGCATCATATTGAGTACATGTTTTAAGCTGACAGATTAAAGAGCAGAACTGTGATAAACCACTGTAACGAACACACACACACACACACACACACACACACACACACACACACACACACACACACACACACACACACACACACACACACACACACACACACACACACACACACACACACACACACACTTTCAAGGCGTTGTGTGTTGTGGAAAGACAGAACAGAAAAGGGCTGCAACTAACAATTATGTTTGTTATTGATTAATGAATTCCTTTTGAAATTGACAGATTGCTTGTTTAATATCTGAAAAAAGTGAAAAATGATTTTATGGCCCAAGGTGACATCCACATGTTCTACCATGTTGTGGTGCAGTAATGCAGAATTAAAAGGATACCATTTTTTTTTTTTTTATAACTAGCAACAATTCCAATTTAAAAGGACCAAAGTCCTTATTTAAAGTATTTGTCAAGAACACATACAGTAAGTCAAACACAGACTATGGCTTGATATTGTGATGTGCAATGAAACTAAAAGCTGTGAGAAACCAAAACATGCTCAGTGCAACCTGATCGGACAGAATTCAGTAAAAATGGACATAGCCCCTTAACTCAAAATCTGCGGTCTCTGACATTCAAGATGGGAGTCTGCTCCTGTAAAGCATTGCTTTCTATGGTGGAAACATCAAACCCTAAAGCTTTGGCTACATTGACCGTGTAACGCATGCGGACCGTTTCTAGGAGCGGATGTGCCCCAGAACGCACCTTTGAACTGGCTACACCCAAGGACTGCAGGGCCAGGGATCGACCGCACTACCCCCGAGCCACAGCCCCCCTTTATGATCCATTTCTGTGTAAAAGGGCTGCAAACACCTCTTATTTTTACACTTTTATAGCGCATCTCTGCGGCACTTACACACCACTTAACGTGCTGTAGCCAGTTTCATTGATTATAGTGAATGTGTAGGTTTGGAACCTTTGCTCTGCATACGTTACACGTGCAATATTGTTTAACTTAACCCTTGTGTTGTCCTTGGGTCAAACTGACCCGTTTCAAACTGTTTTATATCAGAAATATGGATTTCTTTCATCCAAATTGCCCCAAAATAACATTATAAAATAACACAATAAAATAACATTTTTAATTACTTTCATTGATTTTTTTGGGTGTTTTATTTAATCTTATAGCATTTGAATTCTTTTTTTTTAATGGTTTCAAAACAGTATCCGGACTAAACTTTGACATCTACCCATCTGTGATCCACTCAACATCCTCTGATCTTAACTATTAGTCAAAATACTTCATAAATTCTGTCTTTTTATCTAAAAACGTATGTATAATTTGATAAAAAAGAGGTTTGTTGACCATGAATTCCAAGAATAAATTTAAAACCAATTATTAAACCAGCTCAGGTTTTAAAAAAAGCGCTAAAAGCCGGACAAAATGCCAAAATAAATCAGAAAAAAGCAATGTAGGAGCCACATTATGTTGTTTATGGTCTCATTTATGGATTATTGTGTTATGTGCTAATATTGCAGGTGGTAGGCGTTTTCATGACGGTTTGAGCGGAAGTGACATATTTGTTTGCTTCACCTGTGCACCTGGGTTCTTTGGGCTTTGACGGAGAGGGGGGGGGTGAAGCTGGGAGCGAACACTTTTGTTGACCGCACCGCGCACCACGCAGCATTACGCAATTATTTCTACTCACCAGTTAACAATTACATTAGGTAACAGCAGTGCTAAGTGTATTGTACAAGGGGAAGAAGAAGAAAAATAAAATCATTGCAATACGATCATGAGCGCGTCACATGTGTGCAAAAAACATCGGTAAAGCACAAAAAAAAAATGTTCATTTCAATTTTGACCAGGAATTACAAGTTCATGGATAATGGGAAGACAACACAAGGGTTAATTGATTAACAACAAGGTTGCTGGTCCCCAGCTAACTAAAATAGTATTTTGTATGATTTGACAACCAAATAGTTAACTAAATCATTAATGCGATGTATTACCTGCAATATATGTGTTGGTACTGACTTTCTCAGAGTCTCTTGCTTAGTCTCTTTTACTTTTGAATGTGCAGAATTGTTGTGCACTGTGGTAGGCTTACCAGAATCTAGGCGTTTTATGCACGCAGCTGCATTAACACACAGAGCAACTGCATGATTAGTGCTGTATAAGCCTTCCTACCTGACTCTGAAAACAGCGGGAAAAAGCTTATTAGCTGCCAGCCAACCCAAATGGCTTCAAGTAAAGTGACTCAACATGAGTCCTGCACAGACGGAGACACTCGTTTCATGTCGTTGTGAGTAATAGGAATTATCTTCCACCTGTCTGCACAGCATTACTCAAACTGATGGCTACCCTGCATGGGGAAGGAATACGTCCACCCCACAGTCCAGACAGTCCACAGCCCAGCTCTCTTTTAACTACCCTGTTTTTCCAACTCTATTCAATAAGCCAGGCCTTCTTGATTGATTTATTCAATAGAAAGATAATCTTAAATAAAAAGGTACAGTATATTTCTTAATTCTGTCCAAATTCAATCGTTTGCCTCTAACACTACCAATTACAGGATTTATTGAGTTACATCAGTGCAATGTTCCTTTTATGCAGGACCTGGGTGTGTGTGCAATGTGGGTGCATTTAGCGATTGGTGGGTAACACTGTCAATCTACCTGCCACGTTGGCAGGTAGCCAATGAGAATTGAGTGATTCATTAGCTTTTTTTTGCAACTGTTCTTTTACATTTCAAAGAAGTCTGCCATTTCGGTGGATTTTAGCTAAGAATGTGGTAAAGAGGCCGACTGAAACAAACAACCGACAAAAAGAAAGTAAAAGAAGACGTTTTAATACAAAGTGGACGATTGGCGGGCACGGCAAGGTTGGTGAGGGGCTGAATTGTCACAGCACTACAGAACAAGTGTACTGCAGTGATTGTCGTGTGTATGGCTCAGAGAAAGCATAGTCAAATCCTTTTGTAATCAAGACTAAAAATTTCAAATCAGAAAAAGCAATTAAGGACCACGAGTCATCAAAAAACCACCTACACACAGTAAGTTGTTAACTATCAAAGACTGTGCTTCCAGGGGAGACCGCTGCCGTCAAGGCACTTTTGTTCAGGAAAGCAGCGCAGTGGGAAAGGATGCAACTGCGGTTTTGGAAAGTTCACGTGATTCCTGTTTTTCACCTTTATGAGGCAAAAAAAACTGGCCGGTAAAAAGTCACTGTGGGTGGTCGTCTTCAGGCCCTTCTTATATGTCTAAGCATGAATGAGCCTCATTTAACATTGAAACAATGTTGCAGCATTGTTACAGCATTGCAGTTGTTAATTAATCATAACTTTATGAATTAAATGTGCACACTGTCGAGTGGATAGCCTTCTTTAGGGATATAGAGACCAGTATACAGAGTCAATCTTAGAGTCTATCTCAGAACACACTAACACAAAGTGGAAAAATCTATGCAATCTGGATAATGACATTATCATTTTGGGATCAGATGACTGTAAGAAAATTGCTTGGTAGCACCAGTGCTAGCTCATCCACACATGTTGGTCTGCACTCATCAGTTGTCAGTAGAACATGGGTTCAATAGCATTCTAACATTAATCTGCCGTGCATACATTTGCATCCTTTTCTAGACCTAATGTTAATAATCGGTGAAGATTTGGTCTTACACTCACAGCCTAATTGAAAGTCTACATTGTTACCCTTTCCCTAGACTCTCCCAAAAAATAAAAAATAAAAATAAAAATAAAAATCGCTCCCCTACACTAAAACAGAGGTTACTATCCACCTGATATCTTCAGCACCACGTCCATTGAGTCATTAATCTAATTTGTTAACTTTTTCTGTTTCAATTTCTTTTCATATCTCTTTGCACCTTTTTTTAACTTGTTTCATCTTTGATGCATGTCAAATGTCTCTTCCAAAAATTGTACTATTGTCCAAACCATCCACCACTGCACCATAATGTCACATTTCCTTTAGCATTTCTATTCTTAATGTCCCCACTTAGCATCAGAGAAGTGCCATCAATATGTAATCAATGCGTTTTATATGAATCTAATTGGTAGAAAGCACGGTTGTATTGGCAGGATTAATACTCTTCACAGCCGTTACTACATTGATGTGTTGTTCCGACACCCGGTAAATGTCCCAACAGACACGTGATCTCTGCAGGAGCGAGCTAAGTGGCTCAAAGCTGGAGATGGATCAGGGTTATCCAAACCAGTCCCTGTTCTCTGTTTTGATTGGAACTTGACTAGTTGGATCTGGTTTTATTACACACCTCTTTCCTACAGTGGGCGTACAGACTTAATCGGCATATAGTATGAAATGGATTTTTTTCCAAGTCCAATCTCCTTTACTAGAGCTGCCGGGGGTTTAAAATAACTTTTTTGATCACCAGCAAACATAGTTAGTAGATTTTTTTAAGCTACTAGCCAATCAGATTTTCCACTAGCCAAATTTAGTTTTTCTTAACTTTCCTTTAATTTCAGCTTCTTGTTTTTTGTTTTTTTTTACTCTAGTATTGTCTTCACTTTCGGGACCTTCTCGTATCCCTCGGGTCAAATTGACCGTGACTTATTTGTTATTTTAAAAACAATAACATTTTACATCATAATCTATTAACGAATATTGTCTTTATCTCAATTTCAAACAATTGAGATAACA
>NC_045741.1:31384134-31384299 GCF_008692095.1 Etheostoma spectabile
TTAGGGAATGCAATCAGTCTCTACTAGAACACAATTAAAAATTAAAGTGGGGTTTGTTTTTTGTCATAGGGTTATAATTCATGTAAAAAATCCACTATAGAAAAAATATGAGTGGTCATATCCAAAATAACTTTCCGAATTGAGTCAGGAATACATGTTTATCAC
>NC_045741.1:31384309-31384857 GCF_008692095.1 Etheostoma spectabile
AAGGTAAGGCCATGGATTTTCAGGTAGAAAATGTATACTACAATTTTTTTTCTTGCAAAAATTTGAAAAGGGTCAATTTCACCCGAATACCATACAGGGGTTAAGTCCATTTATCTTGCTCCTAATTGCCAGGACATAGTGTTCATGGGAAATGTAGGATTAGTACTACAAGCGCTGTTGCCAGATGAAGATTACGTTTTCCAAGCCAAAACACACACCAAATGTCGTGGCAGAAAGCAGACCAATCTGGAAACACTGATTTATTTTCTGCAGCCTGCCGAACACAGGCTTAGCTTCATTAATCACCGGCCAAATTAGCTAGTAAGTTTACAATTTAACCTGCAATTGTCAATTTTTACCCGCGTTTGGGGGGTTGGTGGCTGTTAATTTAAAGCCCTGATGGCTGTATAATATAATGGACTCATGTCATGCTTCCTCATTGGGAAAAGTGTTCCTCGGACTGATGGCTTCCCTTGCTTCATTACAGCAAGAATGTGATTCCTGCCAGTTGGCTTATTGGGACACACACACACACACACACACACACA
>NC_045741.1:31384867-31386070 GCF_008692095.1 Etheostoma spectabile
CACACACACACACACACACACACAGAGGGGTGGAAGTGTAAGGCCCAGTGCCCTGGCCCCTGATTCTTTAGCCAACCCCCCCAACATTCCTCAAACCCCTTACATACCTGTTATCCACTCATGCTCATGACTGTGTACATCCTCCTTTAGCTTGACTCCGGTCACCCTACCCAACATGACAAACCCTGTGAAAACTTGATCCTTCCTATTTCCCCGTCTCACATCCTCCGGTTCTAATAATTCTGTCTAATTACAACTTGTTTTGGTCATCATTCCTAAGCATTGTACTCATGAATATTGCAGATACCTGGAAACGCAGTAAAATTGCTAGATAAGTAGAAGTACCGCTGTAGCTGTATGGCGTTCTATATGTATATAAGCAAATGACAAGAGCAACAAAGACGGACAACATGTCAGCCTACAGATATCAGCACAATCTTAACCCTCCTGTTGTCCTCGGGTCAAATTTGACCCATATTCAAAACATTTTTCATTAGAAATTTAGAACCTTTTAACCAAATTGTCAAAAAATAACGTGCACGGTTCCATACAACCATTACTCTTTGCAAGTAAAAGAAAAGATCAGCTCAATACTTTCATTGAATGTGTGTGTTGTATTTAATTTTATAGCATTTGCGTAAAACAAATTATTTAAAAAAAACATTGAAAAGCGTGATAAAAATGTCGGAAATAGCTTCATAAAACGTGGGGGTGAAAGCGCAGGAAGAGTTTGACTAAAATATTGGTGAGAAGCGACAAACAACTTTGGGGAAAAGCAACAGAAGTGTGAAAAAAAAACGACCACGAGAGCAAAAAAAGTTGCACGGTCGACGGGAAGACAACACAAGGGTTAAGATGCGGTGGACTGGCCGAGCAGGTTCGCTGTAGGATTTCTCAACCACAGAGCACAAGACAGTCAAACAGCCTGAAACATGTGGTCAGAGAGAGACACCACACTGGGAAAAGAAGATGCATTTTGCTGGAGAGTGTGGAAAAACAGAGAGAGAGAGATCGTTTTGTCAAAGCGTTAAAACAGCCCTTATCGAAAAAGAGTGTTCTTTACGATGTTAGAGGCTGACATTAATTTCAATTTGGAGATAAACAACAGTCCGGTTAAAACTTACGAACATATAAATGTAGTTTGGTGGCAGGTCAGTGTTTAACATGAATTTGTTTACTTCTACTTACGTTCACTTCACAGCC
>NC_045741.1:31386080-31392110 GCF_008692095.1 Etheostoma spectabile
CACCCCCCCGGACTTTCTTCTCCCACCTTCCGTGCAATACTGTCGTTGGAATTCTGTGCAATTTCATTACAGTGCATTATTATTATTTAACCATTTAATTTCATTACAGTGCAATACTTATCTTGTATTAATACTCAACTATTTAATTTTATTACAGTTAATTATTATTATTTAACCATTTAATTTCATTACAGTGCAATATTTATCTATTATTAATACTCAACTATTTAATTTATTGCAATATTTAATACTCAATCACTTAATCTCATTAATGTGCAATATTTAATACTCAGGACTTTTGATACACCAAACTATATTTTGCCATAATGTGTATACAAACCCTCTCTTTCTACTACATAGTTGCTCTCAAGACTTTTTTGGCACTACTTACATTTTATATTTTTATATTTTGTGGTGACACTGTAATGAGGTTGCTTAAATCTCCTTGCACAGGTACTGCACTTGTGTATAATAACAATAAAGGCATTCCATTCCATTCTACTGTTGAGAGGCAGCATGCTTTCCTTTACTTCCGCTCTCTTCTTCTTGCTTATTCACAGGTTATGTTCGTTGTACGCCCCCTTTTGTTTTGGAGAACAATGCAACGAACACTGCGTTGAGCCTAAACGTCTTAAAATGATGCGACTTTAAAGAAAAATCTGACGTTAACTACTAAAAATGTCAGAACAGGAGATGCAGCTAGTGTACTGTACCTTGCAGCTATGTGTGAAGCTAAGTCCAACGGTAACAACACAACATATTGCACAGCCAAGTGTTAGTTTGAATAGATCGATAGACAGATCGATTAGGGGGGCAGTAGCTCAGTCCGTAGGGAGTTGGGTTGGGAGGGTTGTCCCTCGGTAGCTGGAGAGATTCCACTTCAGCAGTGCCAGGTGCTCTTGAGCAAGGCACCGTACCCCCACCCACTCTGACATCTCTCCATTTGTGCATGAATAGGTCCTGAGCATGTGTATGTGTATTTCAGGCCTGTGTGTAGCGATTACTCTACAAACAGAGTGTAAACTGTAACTTCCCCACTGGGGATCAATAAAAGTACAAATTATTATAGTAGTTTCATACTTTCTCATCAGCATTTGAGCACATTCATACCGTTCCTCACAGAGCATAACTAGTTTTAATAGGAGGAATGCAATGTGTTGATACAAGATCACACAATTTGCTTCTTTTTATAGATTTCTTTTCAAAATACTTTTACAAAACCAGGATAACGATTAGAATTATCTTCAAAGGCGCGGCAGTGTTGTAAAGCCTAGGCAAAGCTGTTATCTAAACTGCACCCTATAATTTCATTTTTAAAAGTTCAATATAGGTAGCTGACAATAATATTGCACTACTGCATGTGTACACTGTGGCTTATAAGATTAATGCAGCGGTGCATCTTTTTAACATTTATGAAATGATATGGCAGCATCATCTCAATAAAGCTCTAGCAGCAACATAGGCAGAACATGTATTTTGGGTCAGTACAACAGTGAGTGGGCCATCTTTTCCCACAAAAAAAGGTTTATAAAAACTAGAAGTAGCAAATAGGACAACCATAGACAAATTTAACAAAGCAGCAATGCATTTAATTCCCAACATAGTGCATCATGAGGGCAATAACAGCAAAACACTGTCCATGTAGTATGCTAAACCAACACGGCTCAGTCTAAAAAGACTATAAAAATCAGCATGGATAAAAAACTATTATAACCTATTCAGGCTAAAATATATTTTGCAGCATGGGCCTTGCAGCACTGTTGCAATTGTATTGCACAGCGACAAATAACATGTACCCAAACAGCAGAGAAGTGTTAACATACTGCACATCAGACAGAAATTGCATTTTCTTTTTTTTAACTTGAAAACGGGTCAAATTAGACCCAAGGATAACATGAGGGTTAAAGAAATGCTCAGGGAGAGATAAGCTAGCTTAGCTGAATGCATTGTGTGCAGAAACTTTAAATGGAGTTGCTAGGCATATTTTTCACATTTGACACATTTGATCAGGCTAGTCCCCCCACCAGTCTTTATGCTAAGCTAGGCTAACAACGTCCTGCTTTCAGCTTAACACACAGACGTGAGACTGATATCAATCTGAACATCTCACTCTCAGAAAGAATAGTATTTAGAAGACGTATTTACCAAAGTTTTCTTTTAAAACATGTATGCCTACCTACTTTTACAGCAGAATGGCATCTAATAATGTCAGGAATTATTTCAAATATGTAGCTCCAATTTCATCATAAGGGTCTAACAGTCTAAAATAGTCAGTCCGTTTTCCTTTTGGTGGACCACATAGGGGGCTAACTGGCTGTTAAACGGTTAAAGTAGGAAATTATTAATGGAATAACCATGAAATATAATCAATCAATCAATCAAATTTGGTTTAAAGTGTGACATCACCATTAAGCATGGTATCCCTTGCACTTTACAATTAAATCAACAGCAAGAAAACAATTGAACAGCATTAAAGGAGTAATACTAAACAATACAAAACCAGCAACATAAGAGAATATGTGTGGGATGCAGAAAGTATAATGTGTTATGTTTGGATGTAGTATAATGAGTAGAGGTGGGTTTAAAATCTAGATTTAGTGGGAGGCCATTCCACAGATGAGGGGCATGGTAGGAGAATGATCTACAACCAACTGACTTTTTGTTTACTAGGGCAATGACCAGGAGACCAGCATGTATAGACTTTCATAATAAGGATCCAAAGGAAGTCTCGCAAGCTAAATGCTATTTTGTTGTATTGTTCAGCACAACAGAATGTCACAGGTGATTACTTTAACCCTTCTCTGCTGTCGTCTGTGCCAGGTGATTGAGTTTGATGACGGCTCGGGCTCGGTGCTGCGCATCCAGCCTCTGAGGACCCACCGCGACGAGGCCATCTATGAGTGCACAGCCACCAACAGCGCGGGAGAGATCAACACCAGCGCCAAGCTCACCGTGTTGGAGGGTAAGCCCCTGACTGCTGTCTCACTGAGTGAGTTTAAGTCCCGCCCCCACCGGAGGGGAAAAACACTCTCCGGTATCCTTGAGTTGTTTTTCGTGAAGGTTTTCTCCTCGTCAGTTTCGTCTGCTAGCAAACCACAAAAAAATGCCTAAAAGCTGATGTGTGGTGTTATTCAGTACCATCAATCTAAAGAACCCAGCACTTAAGTTTTTATAGGCTGACAACTCTAAAAATGTAACTTTTATGAAGGCAAAAGGTGGAAACAGAAGACTAGGCTAACGTTATGTCAGACGTTACATGTGTTAGCTTAACTTACGGACATATAGTAAACCTAAAACTCACATTTTGATAGTTGACTTGGTAACAAAATGCTTGGTGCACACGTAACATCGGACATAACGTTAGCTTAGCGTTAGGATTCCCACTTCTCTCCATTCTCTCTGCTGATTCCTCATGTCTGTCATGGGTTATTTACCCTGTTGCTTTTAAGCATTTATCTATTGTTTGCTATCAAATCAAATTTACTTGGAGGATACCTTCATGCAATACAAATGAATGGAGAGCGAGAGTTGTTTTTGCCCCTCCGTTGGACGTTGGCTTTCAGAGTATGACGCGATTGTGCTCGGTTTCTATGTTTCACACGTGTCCACATGTGTCCTGGCTGTTTTTAGTCCTATTCAAGCCTTCTCTCAGCCTGCCCTCACCTTCCTGACTCTCTCAACTGAAGGGGCTTTCATGGTCACGTGACCCTGTGTTGCCCTTGCATCAGAGTTGGTCCTCATGTGAACGGACAACATTGAGTCATTCCCCCATGCCTGTGTGTGTTCAGCTTTAACCATTTACAGTAGGTCAACTAGATTCAGTTAAAGTGGAACATAGTTGCACTGAGTCACGTTAGCTTAAAGGCCCATGGTTTGATAATTGGCGTGGGTGAGTTCTAGTGCGAGCTGTAGCTGGTTCCCCGGACACAGGAACCACTAATACAGTAACAACACCGCCTGTTCCTGCAGTGCGTGTGTGTGTGTGTGTGTGTGTGTGTGTGTGTGTGTGTGTGTGTGTGTGTGTGTGTGTGTGTGTGTGTGTTTGTGCTCCTGCTTGCTCTGCAAACATTAGATTTATTTGTCAGTAGATGGACGAATTATTTTGAGTTTTTCTCCCTTCCCATAGAGCATTTCTTTTATTTTACTGTGTAATATTGCTACATTTGATTAATCTGCTTCCTTACTGGTCAGGTAAAAAAAAAGGGTGTGTGTGAGCCCAAGTGAACCATAGCAACCTAGCAAGTGTCCATGGAAACATTATAAATGGCTGTCTACAGTTATTTACTTTAGAGTTCACAGTAACACTACTGTATATAATTTTTACAGTAGAATGCTGTAAAGTCTTGTTTGTCGACAAAGTTTGTCGACATGACAAAATGGCAGTAGTCTAAGTATTACAGTTGAAATCACAGTAGTCAAAGCATTTCTGTAAAAAAAGAAATTAAAAAAAGAAATCACAATAAAGCCACTATAGTACTGTAAATAGTAAAGTAAACTACTGTGTCTTATGTTGTGTTTAATTGTTTTGTATTTTACAATGAATACATTAAATACTGTAAATGGAAGTGCGGTACTTTTACTGTAAAAATAATTCACAGAAACTTGCTAGCCAGTTGTTGCCAGTAATTTACTGTAAGTTTTATGTTAAATTTGTTACAGTAAAAGAGTGATTCCAGTTTGGAAATTCAACTGTGCCATAGTGGGTTCCCTTGTGTAAATTTTAATTTTAATACTTTATGCTCTCGTCATTTATCAAGTGATTATTGGTCCTAATCTCGATTAAATTTTCTCAAACAGGAATGCACAAAAGAAACGTTTGTGTTCTAGTTAAGTGCAGTTAAGTTCCTGTACCTCCATCGTTCCTGGAACTGGGACTTAGACCTGGTCTTCATGTGTACCTTGAGCACGTGAAGCACCCCCCAACAATCATACCCACATGCCTGTTTGAGTTGGATCAAAACCATTTAGGTCAGGTCAATTGAGTCTTGCACTGAGTCATGGTACATGATTCATTTGATTTGATAACCAGTGAGTGTATAGCAACTTTCCAGAGATAGCTGCTTTCTGGCACAGAGCCTAGTGATCACCCCCAATAGGGAAATCCTTATTCAACCCAAGAATTAAAGAATTACAACATTAATGGCACAGGTTGTTTTTGCCCCGTTGTGTTGTGTTGTTCATTTTATGCTAAGTTCTGTCATTTCTTTCCCAACCCACTACAATATTTCTCTCTCAACCTTTGCCGTACTTTAACAATCAAAAAACAAAAAGCAAACTATACGACACTATCACAGCTCCCCTATGTCTTCTTCTTTTATAAACCGGTCAAATGGCCTCCAGCTTATTTCATACACCACAGATCTGCCTCTAAATATATACGGCAGTTGCCCTATTCTTCATCCAAGCACCAATTGTAGGTGCATCAATTTTCTTTCAGACGAGAGCTATAGGCCATTATGCTTGCAGTATAGTGAAATCAATACATTCATACTCTTGGGGTTTCAGAATCAGATTGGTTGGATACAGATACAGCAAAATCATCTTAGGGTCAAGTGGAATGTTCACAGACAAGATGAACATATAGTTTCATTGGTTGATTGACCGTTGCATACATTGATTGCTAATGTGTTGTCCAAGTTGTGTTTGCACTGTCTGTGTGTGCATTTGTCTAGCCCATGCTGATGTCCTGTACACACGTTTCTGTCCTCATGTGCTGTAACTATACGTTCAATGTTTTATGTTTCTGCAGAACAGGAACCCACTGGAAACAAAATAGTCAGGCCCGTTTATATTATATCTTAATGTTACTTTTAACTTTCCTTTATAATAAATAAAAGTAATGGTTTCATTTTGTCACACTCCCAAAAATGTTAGTTTAGCCCATTGCATTGGAAGGTCCCATGGCATGAAAATTTCACTTTGTGTTTTTTTTCAACACTAATTTGAGTTCTCCCAGCCTGCCTATGGTCCCCCAGGGGCTAGAAATGGCGTTAGGTGTAAACTGAGCCCTGGGTATTCTGCTCTGCCTTT
>NC_045741.1:31392120-31396566 GCF_008692095.1 Etheostoma spectabile
AAGCTCAGATGAGCCGATCTGGAATCTTGCTCCTTATGTGGTCATAATGGGCAAGGTTACCTCCTCTTTTTCTGCTTTGCGTGCCCAAAGAATTTGGCCCACCTATGAGAGAGAGACATCGTGGCTTTCAAATGATCAAAGTGGCAGTTGGTCAAGGCCACACCCCTAGCCTCCACCTTGGCCCCCCCATCTCTCCTCCTCAATAGCTACAGACTCAGAAAGCTCATTGTGGGACTGGCTCTAGTGGCTGTAATTCTGCACCATGGCAGAATTTTGGTAGATATGGTATTAGGGGACCATTAAGGTCTATATAAAAGCATCCAAATGTCATAGGACCTTTAAAACAAAGGTCAGGTATATTACTGTGGTATCGGTTCAACTTTACAGGATTTGTGTATCAGCCAATTATATTTGAGTTGCTTTGAAGTAGAGTTTCAGTTCTGTCATTCTGGTTAATTGGTACCATCCTTTTTGTTTTGTTTTTAATTCATTGTTTCAAGATAATGAAAACGAATGCACAAAGTCTCTTGAAAACCGCTGTAAAGTGCACAGTTTGGAGAACACATACATGTCATACATCTGTGATTATTAATCAGGGGAAAGAAACCTCACTGGTCAGGTGGTGGAACTGAAACCAATCTCACTCCCATCGCGTCAAAGGTGTTTCTTATTGACGCACCATTCTGCTTTTGCATCATATTTAGACGTGCTGGGTCAGGACGTACTGTACTTTTAACTGACCTGCGGCACAGGAACGGGACAGTTAGGTTAGGAAAAGATGGTGGGTGGGTTTACAAAAAGTAACCAAAAGTCCAACAGACCTTTTTAAGCTGGTATTAGATATTTCATACTACTTGCTACCGTTGTAGCTCTTAATACCACGTCATCTTACAGTGCCACGGTCACGCTGCTGCTCTGCCCAGTGCGTTCCATACAGACATTAAAAGGGGGATTTTTGGGTTGACGCTGAGAGACACAAGTGTCAATATTTTACAATTTGGAAGAGAGAACGGGTTGGGAAGTGAACAATGAGCTGCATGTGACCTCTGGTGTGGCAGTAGGTAGGACATGGAAGAAAGCAGCAGCTTTGGAAGCACTAATGTTACCATAATACAGTAAATCAAGCAGGTGTGGCTTCACTTGCGTTGCCAGTTCTGCTGCAGACATTGAAAGTGCACGGACTGGAGGAATGGAAACCTGTGGGTGAAAGCTCTCCCTTCCACGTACTGCAACAAATTCAACTAGCTGTCTTCAGACATGTAGTCTAATACCAGACAGCATCACTGCTAGAAAGGGGAATATTATAGTAAGTCTCAACACCTTCCTGCAACAGCAGCTTTCAGAAAGGCTGTGAATTCTTCCAAACTAAATGATGAAACATGTTATTTCACATTGCCTTTAAACATGTGCTACATTAATGTTCTAACCCCCCCCCCAAAAAAAAAAAAAGTAGGACAGCATTGTCTCCAGTGTCTATACTGTTAAATAACAAACCATCTACATGGAGTGTTGCAAACATTTTGGTTCAAAATGGGAAACAAACCGCGGCCTCCTGTGACTTAGACACAACACAACACATTAATATTTTGTGATCTGGCATCCCTATTGGCAACGTTTGTCACTGGGTGATATATTGATGATGACGATGATGATGATCATGATGGTGATGATCTTTGTACGGCTTTTTGTATATACTTTGACTTATCATGTGACTGTGGTTTCTGCTTGTGTTTTTTTTTTTGTGTGTGCATGTTTTAATGCTCTACACCGGAGTTTTACTACTGTAGTAGTACTGTACTTATGTACAAATCTTGAGGTGCTTATATTTTACTTGAGTCTTTTCTTTTCATGCCACTTTCTACTTTTACTCCACTGAATTAAAGAGAGAAATATTGTACTATTGACAGCTTTAGTTACTAGTTACTTTACAAATTAAGATTGCTGCACATAACACATGTAGTGTTTTTTTTATAAACAAAACTAGCCAACAATGTAACGGCCTATAAGTCCAGCTGAAATGATTAGACCTTTAAACACACAATTGTGTTTGACCTATTCTAACACTATCGAAGCTGTCCTTGATGTGTTTTTTTTTCTAAAATGGGAGGATTTTTCTGCATTAAGTACTTTTACTTTTAATAGTTTAGGTTCATTTTCCTGATACTTCATATTTTTACTAAAGTATTATTTCCATGCAACAAACAGTTAATGTATTGGGGGGGGGGGGGGGGGGGGGGGGGGGATTTCCACTTTTGAGCAGAATCGACATTTTAAACTTCAACCTGTTAATTTGTTGTATTCTAATGAATTTTACAAACAATTCTGTCTTTTCTGCTTTAATTCATGGTGCAGATGTCCTTAATAATAGTTTTTTGGGGTGGATTGCGCTGACCAGTTTTGATTAATTGGGGGGGGGGAGGTTATCCCTCTTTAAATTACACCTATGGTGTCTGTACAGTCACACCACAGCGCACAGTTGTATTTGATAGAGCAAAACTTCCGAATGTTTTTGGCTGTTAGATGTCTGAGCCCAGTGGCTCTGTGGGATGCTGTTTATCGAGCAGGAATGTGTTGAAAGGGAAACTCCTGTAGGTGTGTCTCTAGACAGCTCTGTTGTTTGCCAGCGGCAAAGATGGAGCCAAAACACGCTTATTTAATTGACACTCTAATTGATAGACAAACAACCACACAGAAAAAAAAAGAAAAAAAAGGTCTGTCTCTCTGGCAGCCTTTTCCCAAATCACTCAGGAACCCATTTTACTTCTTCTGCCATGTAGATCCTGTCAGCGGTAAACACAGCCGGAGGCTCCGGCGCTCGCTGCACCGAACACACCTCTGAAACCACTCAGGCTCTTTTTAAAAGAGAGTGAGGGGCCAGACAGATGTTAATACAGTCTTCAATGTCACAACACATGAAGTATCAAATATGAAAACAAAAGTTATTAAACAATGTTTATATTTAGAAAAATATATATGTATACACAATTCATTAAGTAAACTAAAAAAAAAAATAAACAATTGAATGTATATGATAATGTATTCATCTATTTATATCTGTCTGTCTCTCCATATCGATCGATCGATCTGTCTGTCTGTCCATATCTATCTGTCTCTCCATATCTATCTATCTATCTATCTATCTCTCCATATCTATCTATCTATCTATCTATCTATCTATCTATCTATCTCTCCATATCTATCTATCTATCCCTCCATATCTATCTATCTATCCCTCCATCTATCTATCCATATCTATCTATCTATCCATCTATCTATCCATCTATCTATCTATCTCTCCATATCTATCTATCTCTCCATATCTATCTATCTATCTATCTATCTATCTCTCCATATCTATCTATCTATCTATCTATCTCTCCATATCTATCTATCTATCTCTCCATATCTATCTATCCATCCCTCCATATCTATCTATCTATCCATCCATCCATCCATCCATCCATCCATCTCTCCATATCTATCTGTCTATCTATCTACCTATCTGTGTGTCTCTCCATATCTATCTGTCTGTCTCTCCATATCTGACTCTCCCTCCATTATCTATCTGTCTCTCCATATCTATCTATCCGTCCGTCCGTCTCTCCATATCTATCTATCCGTCCGTCCGTCTCTCCATATCTATCTATTCGTCAGTCCGTCCGTCCGTCCGTCTCTCCATAGACAGTATAGACGCCCTAACTGTAGTCTGGCGTAGTCAGAGGAGGGTCTAGCTAGTCCACACAGCCTTCAAGGATGGGAAAAAACGTTCACCGGTTTACTGGCATTACTTTAAACCAATCAAAATCGTCTCGGGCGTTGCTAAGCGCCGGACAGAGCCACGTTGCCGCTGCAAAAAAAAGCCTCGGGAAGGAACTTGTTTTGGTTGAACGTGTGCACATAGAGAGGCGAGATCTGGAATTGAAATGTCTGTTGAGTGTGTGATGAGAATTTTACCCTAAAAAAGAGAAATATAATTTGATTGACGGTTGGAGCTCTGAGGATGTTTTCCCAACCAGAGTTTAAAACGCCAACACAAAGAAAGCCAAAGCTGAGGTACATCCGGTGGAATTTTCCGGCGGCACCTGAACAATCCAACGTGTCGATATAGACAACTCCAAACCTAAAGCTGGACTAAGGCCTTTAAAAGGTGTTGATGCTGCTGTTATGGGGGTTTCTCTTTTTAAGAGAGCTGCTAAGACTTAATGAATGTAATTAGTCTTTTTGATTTAATTTAGAGTTTACCCATCAACCTTTTAACTGCAGATGGTATTTAGTAAAAAAAGCTGAAAAGCTTTAGGTTTATTTCATAATGAGACATACTTCCATTCCAGTCACCATTTTGTGTCACTATATACACATAGTGGGTAAGTCTTTTTGAAATAAAAAAACTCCTCTGTGATGACCCAGTTGGGGTCTCTGTGTGTGTGTGTGTGTGTGTGTGTGTGT
>NC_045741.1:31396576-31410733 GCF_008692095.1 Etheostoma spectabile
GTGTGTGTGTGTGTGTGTGTGTGTGCGCGCAAGCGTGCGTGCCAGCTGCAGAAAAAGTGAGAGCTAAATAGAGAACGGAAATACAAAACGGCAAAAGCAATAATGATGGGTTTTGAAGAAATAAAACTCCTCTGTAATGACCCACCCAGGGTGTGTGCATGCGTGTGTGTGTGCGCAGAAAGAGTGTGAGCCGGAGAGAGAATGGAAATACAAAACGGCAAAAAGTAATAACAGCGAGTGGGCATAAATGACAGATGAGAGAGTGAGGGGAGAGAGGAAGAGGATGAAGACGCGGCAGAGTCGACAGCGGGACTCTGGGTAATGAGAGCGCAGCATTAGTCATGAAGTGAAACCGACAGAGAGAGAGAGCTTAAGGGGATGAAGGGAGGAGCTGGAGCCAGAAAAATGCAGACAGAGATAAGAGGGACTTCTCACGTGTGGGAGTTGTGCGCCTTTCTACACAAAACACCATATACTTTTGTCTTTAAGTCGATTGTGACACTCAAGAGGAGCAACGGCACATCACTCCGAACAAGCCTCGTGCACTTGTTATGGCCCCGAGTGGTACTGCTGGTCGCACTGATAGGCACTGACTCAGCATCAGTGTCTTGTAATCACAAGATTTTTTTTTTTTTTTTTTTTTTCCCCACTGTTTTTCCTGTCCTCTGCTGCTGGCTCTG
The DNA here is from genome assembly GCF_008692095.1 of Etheostoma spectabile. Classification (NCBI taxonomy): domain Eukaryota; kingdom Metazoa; phylum Chordata; class Actinopteri; order Perciformes; family Percidae; genus Etheostoma; species Etheostoma spectabile. The sequence goes on from NC_045741.1 coordinate 31,397,257, forward strand.
TGTCAGCAATAACCAATCTCTGAGAGGTGACCAGAATTTTTTATTCCCGTGGCTGTATATTTTCCTGTGAGATGCCCTGCCGAAGGGCACTTTGACAGCGAAGGTGGGTAGTGTAGATAAAAGAGCGCTCTCTGGCAGCATGCATATGTGTGCAGGACGGGGCCCCAACACTGACAATACCTGGCCACATACAGAATCTCTGACCCTGTGAAGGCGCGGCTGTCAAAAACAGCTTCTTCACGTTAGATTCATTAATGCTTTTTATGGATTTATCCCTTCTTGACCCATTTCAAAGGTAAATTCAAGTTCAAGGAGTCTTGCACTCATTGTGCAGCAGTAGAAAACAACACAGCCTATAGAAACAAGCGGCATCAAAAATAAATCCATACTACACAGAAGACCACATCTCACATTGACTTATTAAAAAAAGCCTATACCAGCAGGAACAAAAGAGATTGTGTGTCTTGCATTTAGGCAGACAGAATCAGCAGCCAGACGGCAACAACCGAAAGTATCTGTTCAGGGTTTTGAATTTTTTTTTTTTCAATTTACTTCGTCTGCCTGTCGCCATTACAGCGCCAGTTGACAACGACACGGCGCTAACATGCACCTTTTCAACCTGAACTTTTCAACGGTGCTCTGCGTCACTCCCCGATGTGAGTCGAGTGGAGATTTGACTCACTCATGCTCAGATTCAAACGGTTTACGGCATAACGCGTCACACCGAAATTTGTGAAATCCAAGAAATACTAAATTTCTCTCATTACAAACAATAACAGAAGATGGGAATCATTTCACAAACGTTTAAGCTAGCTATGATTGTTTGATTGCTAACGTTAGCTCATAACGCCATTCCAGTGACGGCCTTTGTTGTGTTTGATTGCTAGCTTGTAGCTAAGCTAGCAGACGTTTCAAAAAAGTTTACTATAGCATGGATTTCACAAATTTCAGCATGAATTTGTATGCCATAAACCGGTCAAATATGAGCATGCCAGACTCAAATCTGCACTCGACTCACATCGGGGAGTGACAGACGTCATTATTGAGTCTGTGTTCATTTTAGCCATTTCCTTTTTAGGAGGGGAAGTTATTTGCCCTAACTAATAAGTAGCACAATGCACATGAGCAAACATGTCCCTCTCTTTACTACTGCTATTGCAGAACTTTTGAAAATTGCATTACATAAAACTGGTGTCACATGTACATGGTATACAATGTGACTGATGCATCAATGGCTTTCTGACCTCTGGAGGTGACTTCACACATGATACAGTGGGATTATTCGGTGTGTGTTAATACACAAATGGCTATAGGTCTATATCCTTGGTGGTTGGCTGTTTGCAACAATTGCTCTACTTTGTCCTTACAATTTATGTTGTATGTTGCTTTGGGCATATTAAGCCATTTTTGTTGTTAATGTGTCTGATGCTCCTGCAGTTTGGCCCCAGAGTCAGGTGATATAGACTGGAGCTTTGTATCACGTATCCTGCTGCCTTTCATATCATTATCCACCAGACACTCATTTGTAATTTGAATAATAATAATTATTCACATGAATCCTATTATAAGAATTTGACTTTCGCCACATTGGATTACTTACAAGAGGGGGGTACTGTCTTCTTTTTGGAATGTCCCTGTGTGGAAAATAGGGTGAGTCAGGTCTTGTTCTGGTAGAAGTTAAATATTTTTGCTCAAGGATACTTTGGCATAAATTGCCTCATGGGGGATTGAACCCAGAATGACTTCACAAACCAGCAGATCCACCCTGCGGTCCTGGGACCTGATACGGCTAATTAGTTTCCTTATAGCGCTTTTCCTGCATGAGCACTCTGCTTCTCCTGCTTGGAAGTCATCCATCCCTCTAGCCTTTTCAGCAGCAAAATACCTCCAAATGGGGGGAGAGAGAGAGAGCGAAAGAGCGAGCTATGGCTGATAGGACTAAGCTTTATTAGCGGTGATAAATGACACATTTTGAAAGATGAATGATCGCTGCATTGCTGAGCCTTTGACCTGCAGGGACTGTTACCCCCTGACTCGAGCAGGGAAAGTAAGCCAGCATAACTTTCAACATCAGCATCATTGAAAACAAAGTTACTTTGAATAGGTGATGAACCTCTAACTTACGGAAGTAGTGTGTCTGTTTTGCCTGTTTATAAAGCACTAGTACAGTGCCTCTTGCAAATGTGTATTTGGAACGGGCCGGATGCTTGCCCTGTAGGCATTGCTGCTTGTAGAATGCTCCAAACCCAAATCTTACCCTAAAATGGCTTACAGAAGGACCCTGAACCACATAATATAGAACTCCACTGACTAACAGTGCACTTTTACGTCAGAGGAAGACATTGTACTACTGTACCTGACGGAGAACCTTGCAAATTCAGAATGTAATCACAAAATATCACAATGACAATGTGGAGTAATCAGACATTAGCCTCATGGACTCATGGCAGTGTGCTCAGCACATGTATGCGTTCATCAACCACCAGACTCCGTGTGTGTGTGTGTGTGATTGCTTGGTATGTCCAGCAATCATTTTGCGTTAGGAGCTGCAAAAAGTACCGGCTTCGCAATGCGTAAAATACGAACATTTGGACAGTGGCTGTCAGCGTGTGATGCGATGAAAAAGGCGCCCCTCAGCGTGTGGGTAAAGAAAACTTTTTTTTTTTTTTAAATCCTATTTTGCACAGCTGCATGTAAACGGGAATGCTAGTGGAAAAATTGCTTTCATTGTCATGGAAACGGCTCCGTGAGAATATTGTCTTTTTTCAGAATATGGGTAAAAACTGGAATATCATGTGCATGTAAATAAAGTCAGTGAAATAGTTTTTGGACCAATCTAGCCCTACAGTACACAAAACTGGACTTCAACTGGACATTTTAATGATCATACGAAGATCTGGAGGTCTATCTCTCTCTCTCTTGCAATTTTTTTTCAAATTCATGTTACTTTACAGGCATGACAAAAAATACATCTGTGCTTCCAGAGCATAAGAATAAACATACATAAAAACAACAACAATGAGTAAATACATCTGATATAATAATACAAGTAAACAGGATACTTATGATGAATTATGATTGTATATAATGTATACAAGTATATCAGATCAGTATATCAATCACTATTCAAATATTTGTTCTTATATTTTTATGCATATTATTTTTATTTCATGTACATTGTATGTATATTGTATCCTAGTATTTCATTTGGATTTTGGTTCTGTACTGTATGACTGATGTTTGTTTGCTGCTGTAACACTATGATTTCCCATTGTTTTGGGATCAATAAATATCTATCAACCATCTTACTACATATATATCAATATATACTGTATTACAATTATAATATAGTATATATTATAGTATATAATGTCAGGTTCAGCACTCAGGTATCTGGGTCGTCCTTCAAAGAGCTGCAGCGTGACGGAGAAGTGTGAAACGTTGTTGCACAGCACCTGTGTTGTGTGTGTGTGTGTGTGTGTGTGTGTGTGTGTGTATGTGTGTGTGTGTGTGTGTGTACGTACTATGTTTAACTATATTTGTGGGGACCAAAAACTGGGAATACAGTATACTTATGGGGTCCTAACAGCTTTGTGGGGACAAAATGCTGGTCCCCACAACTTTAAAGGGCTGTTTGAGGAATAAGACTTGGTTTTAGGATCAGGGTGAGTATTAGGTTATGGTTAGGGTGGGGGTGGGGGTTAAGGCTATTCATTTGGGTTTGATGGTTAAGGTTAGGGTAAGGGGCTAGGGAATGCATTATGTCAATGACTGGTCCCCACAAAGATAGTGAGACACACTTGTGTGTGAGAGTGTGTGTGTGTGTGTGTGTGTGTGTGTGTGTGTGTCTGGCTGTGGATGATGAAAGCTCCAGGAGTGATCCAGTGGGCTGCAGCATGGCCGTCTCTGCACTCTGCAGATATCTCACACTGTCCTTGTGTTGTGATATGCTGTCGTGTATCTTGAATGCAAATACAGAGGGGTCCTCGTCTCATATGCTGCCTTCTGGCTTTCAGCGAGAAGGATGCGGACAGAAAACAACAGTCAAAAGCAGCAGGCCACCAGGATATGCGCCGGGGCTTTGAAGCCATTAAATTACAGTAATGAACGAAAATTAGAAGTTTTTGGAAACTTGCAATAGCCTTTGTTGTAAAAAGGCTGTTCCCTTTTTTTGAAAATAGTTTTACAATCAATTACAGAGATGTAGGAAAAGTCCAAGTTGGTTGAACTATATCTGTGCTCATAATTATAGCCTATCAATATGGGAATTTTTTGGGTTAGTGGTATTGAGGATAGTGACAGAACTGAGTGCTTGCACCACAGTCGGAGTAATTATTTTAGAGTTAATAAACCCTGAGGCATAAACCTTTGTTTTATGTAGTGGAAAAGGGTTTCATTTAGTAAGAAAGCTTGAAAAACTATGTATCAACCCATTTTTTCCCAACTTATTCTTGATTATATCATAGGGACACAAATGGCACCATTTGCTGAGAATGGCCCAGTTATACCAGTTTTATATTATGTGTTATAACAACATATCAGCCAATATTCTACTTTTTTTTCCTTCACATAAAACGTAATGTGAACAAGGCAGTTGTGGAGTTTCCCTCACATTTGTCTAAAGAATTGTGATGAAGATATGTCTTTGGGACAGTGTAAAAACTTGACGTAGAAGCCAAAATAATGGAACTACAACCCAACAATGACATTTGGAAAGTCTAGAAATTATTTTATTCCCATTTGGGTTAGCAGAGCTCTAGTGCACCTGTTCTATGAGCGTCATAGTTCGTAAGGACACGCCCCCAACGCTGCATCTGTTGTTGTTTTTTAAATTTTAATACCTCCATTAGTCAGAGTTTGCAATCTAAGTCTCATATTTCAGTTTGGGTCCTTGTCTGAATTTACCTCTTGAGGACAATCACCGATACAAATCACGAACATTCAAGACGGAAGAACTGATGAGACCTGGACAGTCTATGGCAGGGGTCCGTAGTATATTATTTATTTCAATAATGTACCCCTTTGAATTGTTATTCTTAAGCCAAATACCCCCAGATCAGCGTAAAACACTTTTATAGAAAGAAAAAGGTAGATAAATGTATAAAACATTAGGGATTGATTGATACTGATATTCATGTCCGATACCGATTATGAGTAGTTGATGTACTGTTGTAACCGATATGCATATGGAGTGAAAATGAAAAACTAAGTAAAAATTAAGATTTTGAAATGTTACAAAATCCAAACACAAAACTCACATTAGAAAATGGGCCAAAAAACCTACCAGGGCCAATAATCAGTCAATCGCTCCTTAAAAAATAAAAAGATGTACAAAGTATAATATAGAGCTGGCAGTGATAGATTTACTAAACAACAACTTTGTAACTGAAAAACATTGTATTGCTACAAATGATTAGGATCACTCAATATTTTGCATGAAGAATGCATGACATATTTTTAAATTAGCATTATGGAAAAGATCTCACCTACCCCCTGAAGTACCCCTAGAGGTATGGGTACCCCCATTTGAGAAACACTGTTCTATGGTGCATCCTCAACACACCCATACAGTGCGCACTAACAACATTAGACTGCTTAACATTGGACTTTGGGTCCTTGATAAGCGCTATACATAATTCAGTTTTTTATTATTATTATTATCTTCAGTGGTGGAGCTTATCAGCCATGCAGTTTCTTTTTGTTTTTTTTGACAGAGCGGTTAATAATTAATGAAAGACTCAATCATCCAGCCAGTGTTGTGAACCACCCAGCACGCCTTCAAACGCTCAAACGCAAGTTAACCCTTGTGTTGTCCTTCGGGTCCCAGAGACACTTCTGTATTCAATCGTATTTCTCTGCTACCGTCGCCCGGGGTCCCGAGACCCATCTTGCTCTCCAACACGTATGCCACTAGCCTCATCTCATCCTCCGTGGGTCCCAAGACCCATCCTGCACTCAAACGAGTTTCCTACTACTACCACCATCTTGTCCTTCTGGTCCAAGAGACCCGTCCTTCATTCAATCGTATTTTCTGTTACCTTGGCCTGGTCTTTTGGGGTCCCAGAGACCCGTCCTGCACTCCAACGCGTATCCCACTAGCCTCATCTCATCCTCCGTGGGTCCCAGGACCCGTCCTGCCCTCCAACGCGTATCCCACTAGCCTCATCCTGTCCTCCGTGGGTCCCAGAGACCCGTCCTGCACTCCAACGCGTATCCCATTAGCCTTATCTCGTCCCGTGGGATCCCGAGACCCATCCTGCACGCCAATGCATTTCCTACTACCATCCTCTCGTCATTCGGGTCCAAGAGACCTGTCCTTTATTCAATCGTATTTTCTGTTACCTTGGCCTGGTCTTCCGGGGTCCCAGAGACCCGTCCTGCACTCAAACGCGTATCCCACCAGCCTCATCTCGTCCCTCCGGGTCCCGAGACCCGTCCTGCACTCAAATGCATTTCCTACTACCGTCATCTCGTCCTCAACTTTGCGTTTTTCTGGGTTGAAATTTCAATATTTTGTGTTTTTTTCTACACTTTAACGTTTTTGTCAATTGTATTCCTATTTTTTGACGTTTTTTTTTTAATTATGTTTGAGTCAACAATAAAATTGTTGCTTTTTCCAATTTTTTTTTAAATGTTTTGTTACCTTTTCCGATTTTGTTGGTCACTTTTTCAGCCTTTAAAAAAGAAAATTGTTTTCCTACATTTTTGTAAAAAAGTTTTCCAACCACTTTTTTCAACGTTATTTTGTCATAGTACTGATATAGAAAGTTTCTGTAAACGGGTCAAATTTGACCAGAGGACAACAGGAGAGTTAATTGTATTTTCAGCTACCGTGGTCTGGTCCTCCGGGGTCCTGTGACCCACCGTGCACGCGTTAAGTAAACTAATAATTGTGACACAATTATTAAAGGGTTAAATTAAATGAGAGAGGGAAAATCTCTGGCTTGGATTTACTCTGCAGTGGATTTGTCAGGCTGTGTGGTGCTGGCACTGTAGCACTACAATGGCAGTACAGAGCTGTGGAAGTGACCTGTGGCCCCACAGTGCTGGGATTGAAAGGGTTAGGGCCCCCTGACCTGACCTTAGCTCAGGGGCCCCTGGAGTGTTCTGGACACGTGTTGGCTTTACACACCTGTTTCCGGAGGAGGACGTGACCTAACAGCCATAGCTGACACTTTCACTCCAGGTCAGACACTCTCATGCGTGATTGCACTCACTGCAACCTTTTTGTCCCTCAGCATGTGCCGAGGCAAATGTTTCACAGAGGTTATTCTCTGTGAGGGCCCAAACAACTAAGTTGCTTCACAAATAGCCAACATAAAATGGGTTTATATACTGTGTGTTTTTTTTAATCTGTAGTTCCTGGAAAGATGTTACTCGGTCAGAATATAAAATAGAATATTTAAATTAAGGCATTCAGGGATAAAACATCTAACAAATGAATAAAAGCTCATATTAATAGCAGTAAAGTCATCTTCAAACACGTGATAGAGTAACAGGTAATTATGTATTAATATTAAACATATTAGCACAGAAATATAGAGATATAGGTTACACAATGCAAGTACTGTTTTTTGTCATTACTATTTCAGCAGCATCAATAGACCAGACACTTCATTATTAGTTGACTCGTGATAAAAAAAAGGAACATCTCTTTTCAATTTTTTTTTTAAACTAGTAGGTGGGTCAGTAAGGTCATGTTAGTGAAAAGAAAAAAGTCTGAAAAAGGGACAAAAATCTCAAATTTTTGTCTGTTTTTGACCCGGGAGGACAACACAATGGTCTGGGTTGAAGTTAGTTAAAGATGGTGGTTATATTATATTAAAAACAACCCAACGCCGACTGTTGGTAGGAAACATGATGCTCACTGTGGTTTCCAGCCTCAGACCTTCCCTAACCCTTACTTCCGAGGGAGAACAATTCACATGTCCACAAAAGGTCACTTGTCAGGAAATATTACCCATGGGTCTTTTTAGGCATGTGAACCAATGACTGATGTTGTTGCTTTGGTGTCATGAACTATATTTGCAGTAATACAGCCTCTGCAATAGTGTTGTCATGCTTTTAAAATGCTTGTTCCTATGTTGAGTGACTAGGACGACTGCATGAGTGTGTGTTAAAGTATATATTTGTGTATTTAGTGCTTTTAGTACTTAATATTTTTGGGTAAGGTCTTTTGTCCACTCTGTGCTCGCGTTCACTAACTTCCCCATTCAATGAAATTCAGTTCTTTAGGTTAATGTGTATGTCTGCAGGGTGCATAGAAATGAAAATAGACATTTTTGTAATTGCACAAGCTTGTGTATAATGGAATTAGCTTACCGTACCTGAATATGAAGTACTTAAAGTACTAAATACACAAATAAATACTCTAACACACAGTCAGGCACAGTCATCCTAGTCAATACATATATGAAAAAGCATTTTAAAAGCATGACAACACTATTGCAGAGGTTGTATCATGGTAAATATATAGTTAATGACAAGGAAAGGTTTGATTTTTGTTCAGTTCAATGATGACTCTTTCCGTCTGGAGGGGCGAGCTTTGACTGCTCTGTAGCGCCCCCCAGAGGGTCCCAAGACTGTAGAGGTGGGTCACATCTGCCAGGGTGGGTCCTGAAGGTGTCCTCCAGAGAAGGGTAGAGTGAGTCCAACACAGAGGGCAAAAGTACTCACTTCCCGTACTCAAGTAGAAGCACAGATACGTGTGTAAATGTAGAAAAAGTGATTTAACTTCTTTATTATCCTCCAGACCGCAAGTCTCTTTTTCTTTTCCCCTCACTTTTTTCTCAGTGTGGCATGTGGTATGATGCGCATGTCCGCACTATTCTCCGACATGCACTCACAATCACACCGGACAGACAAGCTTTTGTACAAAAACAACCCAATTTTATAAAATGTAAGGAGAAAAAGTGAAAAGTTGCCACAAAAATAGATAGTAAAGTAAGGTATAAATATCTGAAAAGTTTTTTTATCTGTGGAGAATTTTTGGGTCGGCCTCTGTCCAATTCCCATACCACGCAGTCATACAGTGTGTTAAAACGCGTTCTGCAGACAGTGTGTTCTTTGCCAGTGTCTCTAAGAAGTAGAGCCGCTGTTGAGCCAATCTAACCAGAACAACGGGATTGTCTGTCCATGTGAAGGTCCACGCTGATGTGAGTCCCCAAAGACTTAAAGCTGGCGACCCTCTCCACGTTCCCCTCATGGTTATTGGAGCATGGTCTCCTCAGTGTCTCCTGAAGTCAATAATGACCCATTTTGTCTTTTTTAATGATCAGTGTCAGTTCGTGTCCCATGTTGTTTTTCTCCTACCCTGCAATGTTGTGCACTAGCCAGACCTTCCTTCGCAGCTCTGTGGAAGAAAGTCTGGCAACGTGAGACTATGTTCCATGCACCGGTCTGTCAACCTGTCCATTTCCTCCCTGGAATATGCTTCATTGATGTTTAAAATCAGGCCCACTACTGTTGTATCATCTGCAAATTTGAGCATTGTGTTTTTGGGACAAGTTGAAATGCAGTGTACAGTGAATACAGCACGGGACCCCGCTGTGACACCCCAGAGCTGAGGGTCAATTTGTTAATGTGTTAACTGGGTACATTGTGTGAACTGTGGGTATTTATCTTACACATACATTCTCAAATATAGGCTTGAAGAGCCTGATTTGTCTTGGTCTAACGTGTTTTTGTCAGCCATTCCTCCATCATCATGTTACCTGATTTGTTTGCATGCCTTCATGCTTACAGTGGGTTCCTGTAGTTGGCAATCTTATGTTGGCTCCCCCTCCTCTATGTGGAATACCTTAGCGACAGGCGGCAGACAGCGCTGAATGCCACAGATATGTGTGATGAAATCCAACACAGTGTATTTAAGCTCTCCCCCACCTTGTGCTTTTGTTTTCCTGCCTAAGTACAGGCTATTAAGTTACAGTAGGGATTACATAAATGGTGAGCATAATACGCCAGGGCCCCACGTTCACACACTGACAATATATTTTGAAACTTTAGACAGTACAGCCCTCAAATCCCTTCTGGAATCTGTTGCTCTCTCACGACCCGGGCCATAGAGGTGAATGGACGCACAGGTCTTTAAAAAGGGAGTCACCTCTGTGTTTCTCAATGCCAGGAAGGGGGGGGGGGTTCCTCACCAGCTACTTGTCAGCAATTAATTTGATTTGTACAATGTTATTTGAAAGGATACTAACGCAGGTCAAATCTACAAAAAAACTCCTTTTAAGTCAGAAATGTGTGGTTTGTTTTAGGGAGATAATGCGATTTTACAGAAGAATAATCATGGGGGCCACCAATGTGAATATTGTATAAGCAACTTTCAGTAGGCTTAGTTAAGCTTGACTTTGCTTTGAAAAAAAAAAGAAAAACAGACAAATTCCTGAAATGTGTACACATATTTGGCCAATAAAGCTAATTTGGATTCTAATCAACATGTTTTTCACAAGACATCCAAGCTTAGGGGAAAAAAATACAGCACAACCTGACCTTAACCTATTGGATCAATGTCAAGTCAATCAGGTCAGGATGCAAAAAAATATAATTCTCTGATAATGTTAAGGAGATAGACATGAAAGAGTCTTACAAGGTCTCTGGCACATCCTGTATCAAGACGCCTTGGCACAAAGATCAGCAGCTCTAATTAGGAGAAAGGAGACAGGGAGAAAGCATGTCTGCCTGGCAGAGATTGATCATCCATCTGCATTCCAGAGCCAAACCTGCAGTTTTCAACAGCGCTCCGTCCTCAAAGGACAGGGTGCAGCCGGCTGCTTCTGGACACGCCTGGCAGGTGGATGGAGTATGAGCAATGAGATCAGTATTTAATGGCAGAGCTGCCAAAGTTCACAGGTTCACCATTGTTATAAAAAACACAAACCGAACACAATCGTGGGGCTTTTGTCCCAATTTGATTCTTTTACAATACATTGGTGCCGGTTGGATTTGTGTTGCGACTTTCATTTATTGTGCTTCTAGAAGTGTTGCGATTTGATAGTACTGAGAGATCTTTTCCTTCTAAAAAGGTCCAACTTCACTTTATGATGTTTTTTAGCATTAACAAGAGTTCCCCCGGCCTGCCTATGGCCCCCCAGTTGGCCGAGCCCTGGGTGTCCTGCTCTGCCTTTGAGAGAATGAAAGCTCAGATGGGCCAATCTGGAATTTTGCCCCTTATGACCTCATAAGTAAATGTAAATGTACTGTATTTATATAGCGCTTTTCCAGTCTTAACTGCTCAAAGCGCTTTTACATCCTACAGGAAACATTCACCATTCACACACTGTGGCCGGGGCGGCCGTACAAGGTAAACAGATAAACATTCATACACATTCACACTCCGATGCGCAGCACCGGGGGCAACTCGGGGTTCAGTGTCTTACCCACACTTCGACAATGACTGCAGGGGCGGGGATCGAACCTCCTCTTTCTCTGCTTTGCCTGCCCAAAGAATTTGGCATTGTGGAATGAATGAATATATATCTCTAATTTGTACCCAATAGATACTGTACACAGACAGCATTACTGTTAATTTATAACAGAAACATTTTTACATATTATAGGTACTACTTTGCATCATAATTACTCCAACCCAAAAGGTGCCAGCAACTGTAATCCTGCACGCACTATGCATCTTTTTTTTTTCCTTTTGTGAGATATGCAACACGACATCTAATGAAAATGCGTAAATGCGCACAGGAGCAGCCGACAGCCGCCCTGTTCACAGTTATCATTTTCTCATTGATTACACGTTATTTCACCAACAACCCATCCACTATTAATCAGAGTGTCAGTTTTTATGACTCGATCCACATATAAACTGGTTGCTGGACGTTGAGTATTGCTGAACCAGTGAAGAGAGCTATAGCATGTTGTGTGAATTATGTGTGTTGATATTAATGTTGCGATCGTGAGGCTTTTCCTGTTTTTGATCATATTCGGGATATGATGTTTACACGGCACATCTCCGTACAGCTGTCTGCTCTGAGGACATCTACCTCTCTCTCTCTCTCTCTCACACAAAACGCTTTAGTCAAATATTTTCATGATCTAGTCATAATGATATGATAAAAGTATGCTAGGAGCACACGCTCATTACACATTAAATATTATAAGAACAGCTGGGCGGGCGGTTCTTGTGCGTACTATGAAAAAGTATCCTGCAAGCGCCACAGCTCCAACTGATACATATTGTGATATTTGGAAGTAAAATAGATAATTTAGATAACTATATAAGGTCATGCACACCCATGGTCCAGCCACACCAGTGATAGCATGTAGTCCAGTGACTTCACATTAATACGCAGCACCTTCAAAAGTTCTATTACACACATATTTTCAGTTTTTTTTTTTTTTTACTCTAACAATCCTCTTTAATATTGATTCCCTCCAGCATACTGTCTGCCTCTAACACACACTGTTGTTCACTGCTCAAATTACAGAGAGCAGGCTCTTATGCAAGATGAACCTGACCTTTTTAGAATTTAAATACTGAAAATTATGCAATTTGCATACATAGGAGATTTGAATAGTGTTTTAGATGAAATCCCACTCTTGGGAACTGAGGTTAATGTGAATTTGTTTTATCTGAACAAAAGGAACAATGTACTGGCTTTACTACAACTTTACTAATTTGAGGTAATAGGTAACATGTAACTGGGATACCATGCTCATGATGCAGTAGCCGCTAAACAGACGCACATGCAGCTCATTAGTTTTTATTAGCTCCACCTTTTCACGTAGTTAGCAGCAGCTGGACCGAAACTACTTTCTGAGCATTGAAGTTCTCCGACTAAGCTCCAGTGCTGTCAATAAATCGTTAATTGTGCCGGCTTTCAAACCACGCGCGCCGCGTCAGGTGAGACGTTTCTCAGAAAAACATGTCATGGTGAACAGAGAGGGATGCGTTTCCCGTATCAGGTCATGAGACCAAAAGGAAAGCGTCTGTCTTTCAGAAACTAAGTGAAGACAAGACACAAACTAAGCAGGCAAAAGAAAAGAAAGGGACATTTTTGGATCCTGACTTTAACACCTTTCAGGAAGAAAATCCTGAGAATATAAAAAAGACAGACAGTAAATCCCAAGCGTGGATCTTTTAATTGAATAGACTTTTGGTGGAGGATATTGAAGTTTGCAGTGTTGTTATTATACTGCTGTTTTTATAGTGTCTTACCCCTGGGGAGACAGAGATGACATCTAGACAGCAGAAGCATTGTTCCGTCTGCTGCCTGGCTGGAAGGAAAACAGCCAGACAGCCAGACAGCCAGCAGCGACCATCGGTGTAAATCTAATCTAACAGTTGGGTGGGACAATAGACATAACTTTTCTTAAATTGCCCATATTATGAAGAAAAAAAAAGATTAAAAAAAAGAAAAATCACTTTTTGTGGGATTTGGGGTGTTATTTTGTGTCTCTGGTGCTTTCACACACTTACAAAAAAAACTATCCATGCTGTTTTGAGTGAGATACAGTTTCTGAA
>NC_045741.1:31410743-31413176 GCF_008692095.1 Etheostoma spectabile
CTTCAGTCTCCGGGTGAGCTGTTCAACATCTGCACATGCTACCGCTATCACGCCACTGCTATCATGCTACCGCTATCATGCTAGCTCGTTCTCAATGGCAAAACACTGCTACAACAAACACTAGATCACCATAATCTCCAAAAGAACTACTTCCTGTCCCTGTTCTGCAGGTATACAAGTGGCCCTCGTCTAGAAGAAGTCTCCCAGCTAATCCCGCCTTGTACTGACCAAATCTAGCTGATGGGATCTTATCTAGCTACTGAGCATGTGCAACACCCAACAAAGATAGTAAAGAATTGAGATATCTCACTCTGTAGCTAAAAAACAGACCTAAACACAGAGGGTTAAAACAGGATCTGCAGCAATGGGCAGTACAACAAAAATATGGTGTTTTTTGAAAATGAAACCGTGGAAACCTTATTCTGTTACAACCTCAAAATACAAGTATGAACCTGAAAATGAGCAGAATATGGGCACTTTAAGAGTAATATTTGAAGACGGTGGATACCAACATTACCTGGAGCCTGACTAGATAGTTTTTCTTGTGATATCTGATCCCGCGGTTTTGCGAGAGTCCAGCTGCCGTGCAAGGTAATGTGGAAAGCGGAGGTGATAAAAGGAACAGTTGAAGTGTATGTCCTGAAATAACGTCACTTCACCTGACATCATCTTTCAGGTTTTACAATAAAGGCGTCAGATGAAACGTAAGCAGTTAAGTTGAACTACAAAGCAGTTTAATCCAGGGTGCAAACTACAGGCGATCCCTCAAAACACGATTTATGAAATGTTGGGAGCGTCTCTAAAATGTGAATGATAAATGCTATTATGTCATGCATCTTGTATTTTTCTGTCTCTTCATCATCATCGATCATGAGTAACATTAGGCTATTATTGTTGTAGTATGATTCATGCATGAAGGTGATTCATTACTAATTAACTGAAATAAAGATACCACAGTGAGTGCATGCTATTGTATTGGTTTTGTCACCTGTTGGGAGGGTTGTTGTGGTCAATAAGGCTGCGTTCAGACAACCTTTTTTAATAGGGGCAGTGAGTTTAGGCTTTGGTGGGTGTTGCTGCGGGGGGGGGGGGGGGGGGAGGGGGTTGAAGCTACGTTTGGAGAAACGCAACCCCACGTCACGCTGCTGTGGCCAATCGTGTAAAAGAGATCAGAACAGTTGTACAAGAAACAGGAAACATCACATCCTCTATCGCTGCTACAAGAAGGTTTTAAATTATCAAACACAAGCACTGCCCAAGAGTTTGTATAGCTGAATGTTTCTTGCAACAGCAACTTTTTTCTTTCTCTCTGCAAAATAAAGCTGCCTTCAAGTGTGGTCGGAAACGTCAAAATCTATACACAATCTACAGAATAAACATTAGTAGTGAAATATAAAGTCTACTTGTGCTGTATTGGGGGGGGGGGGTTAAGAACACATGTCACACAAATGGGCTGTTTCATTGACCACCCCACCCCCCCCCCCAGCCGCATTAGTATGCATCAGATGCCAGCAAGTAGCTCTACATGCTTGCAGCTATGAATGTATTATTTGCAACAAGACTTGAACACTCAAAAGATTTGAAGTGGCCACTAAAAGCAGCCCCCAAAAAGCAAAATGGACATCCATCAAAACAGATTTTTGTCAGGGTGTCACCCCCTTTAGCATGTCGATACTACCTTTCAGCTATTTCACATCGTTTTGTCGGAATAGAGGTGACTGACCCACTAATGAATGCAGCACTTCCCCAAGCGGCAGTTCAAGTAAAAGTTCTGGAGACCTGCGAGGCTTTGAATGGCTGCAATAAGCTTCCCCATTTTGCAGCTGTTATTGGATCCTGAGGGTGTCAATTGTGTGGTGGCACACGTGCATTGGTCTCAGTGGAGTGATTTGCCACCAGCTTGGCAATTAAGAATGTGGTTGATGTTTCTCGCCTGCCATGGATCTCAGTCTTGGGGCCACACTGGGCGCTTGTTCTAGCATTGAGTTCTGGGCCTGCTGCTTTCTGTCCCTGCTTTGTCCAGTAAGTCTGAGCCGCCATCCCCTTATTCCTCCTAATTCCAACCCCCTTACAGATTTATGTGCATGATGGAAGACTTCATCAACCAAGTGAGTGTCCCAGAATGTTAGGGAAATGCTTCCAAACTTGCCTTGAAATGTACTTGGAAACTGTTGCCATTCAGTGTAAAGCCAAGTAGGCACCTTCAGTAGCTAAGTATCAAGACCTTAGATGTTTGGTTACCATTTTTTGCTTCCTGATGCAGACATTCGTACCTGGACTTCCGTATCGGCCGATACCAAGTACTGATCCAATACCAGTGTGTTTGTATATGTTTTAACACCTCTATACTACTAAACCTAACACAAAAAGTATTGGCATTTAGAGACGATTTGGCAAATTGTTCATGGGCGCAACCCACATACTCAGCTCTGC
>NC_045741.1:31413186-31413330 GCF_008692095.1 Etheostoma spectabile
TCCCACAAATGCATGTTCCTTACAAATCGGGCACCATTTTAACCCTCATGTTGTCCCCGGGTCAAATTGACTCGTTTTCCTATATCAAGGTTCTTTTTAATTACCCCAAATAACATGGTTGATTCCACACAACGCTCTTTGGCA
>NC_045741.1:31413340-31413437 GCF_008692095.1 Etheostoma spectabile
TCTACTTTCATTAATTTTGGGGCATCTTATTCAATTTTTACATTTATTTGAAAAAAAACAATTGGAGGTTTTTTAAATAGTATTGAGTAAAAGTTGA
>NC_045741.1:31413447-31413556 GCF_008692095.1 Etheostoma spectabile
CCAGTCTGTGATTATCCATCAACACACGTTGCTTTAATTTTAGTTGAAATAATTCCTTATTTCTGCTTTTCAAACTCAAACATTAGGTATAATTTCCTGTAAATGAGGT
>NC_045741.1:31413566-31417204 GCF_008692095.1 Etheostoma spectabile
GACCATAAATTCCAAAAATAACTGTAAAACTGAAGAAAATAAGTTAGTGTTATGTAGTGTTAAACGTCCAAAAAGCGTCAAGTGTTGAAAAATGGACAAAAGCGTAAGAAAAAGTTAAAAACATTGATAAAAAGTGTCAAAAATGTTGATTTTCAATTTTGACGGGAAGACAACACAAGGGTTATTATTTTAATTGTTTGACAGCACCGTTAGAAATACTTTGTTACACATGTCATATGTTAAATGCACTTTCCCTAAATAAAATACATGGCACTATTGGCTTAAAGAGACTCAAGGAATAGTAAATCAGTGTGCTTTCAGCCGTTTGTTGAAAAGAGAGCGGGCTCAGAAAATAAAGAAAATGCTTCATGAAGCTTTATGAGGCTTCATTAGTCCAGCACTGCTGATTATTAAGTCTCATTATCACAAATCCAACCAGATATTCAAAGCCAACTCTGCCACAGACACATTTTTGTTGGTGCCAAAAACCTTTTTTGCGGTTTTGGTTGTCTGTTGTGTACAACAAACTGAATCTGATCATGAAACCAAATCATAAAATCTTTGTTGCACCCATCTTTCTCGCATCAAATCCGGCTGCAGGAGTATCCCCTGCTGTTGTTTTGGATGGGGTTTCCTGTGCAGTCGTCACCCTTCAGACTTTGGAAACGATTGGTAAGTGCTCTTTTTGGCCCAAAGTCATCCAGTTAATGGATTATAGACTCACACATTACACAGAGATGCTGCAGGCTGTTTACAAGCTGCTCGAGCACATCAACCCAATCAACTCCTGTTGCTCTGTCAGTGGGAGTTCCATCAGGTATCCATGGGCCAAACATGCACTTCCAACAAAATGAGACACAACTTTAATGGGGTCTAAACAACAGGTATTCCAGTGAAATGAAGGATACAAGAAATCACAGGAATGTCCCAGAGTCCCCACTCTAAAAAAGTGTCCTCTAACTGTCCAGCTGCCATAATCAGATAGACGGTCTGACAGATTTTATTTATTCACAAGCTAAGTTGCATGTAGTGCTTCATTATTATCACTGCTCAAATTGGAGATTAGTGGCAGCCAAAATGGAAGATTGGAGACATTACTCAGCACTAAAAAAAAACAGTGTATGCCAATGTTGATTTAGTGTTGTGTGTAATTTTAACACTTTAATCAAAAGACCCTAGAATTGTCAAAGGTAGGTTGTTGCAAACACAACAATAACTACTGTATGTAGGCGGTGTCTATCAGCGAAACGTATTACAATTCTAAGTGGGGTTAATGCATTGATAAGACAGCAAATTATGAAGTTTTCCTTTCCATTATGACCATTATGGAACCAATTTTATTGAGTTTTATTTGCCCAGCTCTGAAACCAAACCCACACCATTGATTGCTATTAAGTTCTATTCAATCCACATATAAATGCCCTGTGGTGGGGGTGCTGAAATGGCATTTGGACTTGCAAGGACTGCCAGTAGACAAATCTGACATTTTAATTTTGAATTCACCCTTTAGTGACTCTATGACAATAGAATCTAAGTGTTTGCTACTGTGGTAACCATTTCAGCTGCTGAGAGAGACAAGCAGCAGAGGAAATGCTGTATCTGGGCAATTATCAGCAGCATGCTATGCTAATGATGTGTGTCAGTAAATGTGTGTGTGTGTGTGTGTGTGTGTGTGTGAATTGTCAGCCCTGGCAGCTGGTCTGTGTTTGGATAGTTGAACCTAATGTGGCGACTTGCTGTGAAGGGAACCCTGTGGAAGCTGCTGTGGGGTCCCTATCCTTGGTAATTAGAGTAGGCAGGATGCTGCTGCACCCACCCACCCACACACACACCCACACACACAGCATTTTTTTTTGGCATCCTACACAATAATAATTCAGGTGATTGGTCACTTTACTGCCGAAAGCAGGGCGATGCTATGAGCCAAATCCTCCTGTTTAAATAATTAAGAGCGATAAACAAACAGAAGACCTGCAGCTAGGATCTGAAATAACACTGCTGGAGATTTTCTTGTAATTTTTTGCATTTAAAGTACAAACTTTGTCTTTGGATAACACACCAGGGCACATGGTGGCAGTATATATGAAAAATGGAATCAATGCCTTCAAATGTACTCACACGTATCCATTTCAAATGTATAGCCATGGTGCTGTTAGCCATAGGACATTTTTATGTTATTCAATAGATAACCAGAGGCACACAAAAAAGCTAGCAGGGGTAAATTCTTCGTTTAATATCTTCTGTCTGGACACATGCAGTCACGAGAAAGATGGGTACACAATAGGATCTACACAAAAGATAATATTTTGTGATTCATACTAGGGCTGTCGCAGTATTTTTTTGTAACTGCACACATTAAGTCAGGTCATCCAAATGCTATGGTTACCTAACAAAAAGTTTTGTATTTTAGTTGTTTTAAAATTGTATTCCTTGTAGCATGTATAGTCTAAATGAAATCTGTATTCCAGTGATGTAATTTAAGGGCCAACTTTGCAGCGGAAATATTGTATATTGCACATATATCTGCATATTCCGCTTGCATGTCATTCCTTTGTTATTGAAACACAGAAGATATCCCACTGAAAATTGGTCGTTGACAGTGACACGCTTGCAAAGAAAGCATGTCAAAAGTTTTTGAAAGGTCTCAATATGACCTTCATCTGTAACGGACAAGTACTTAAGGCTGTGTGATTTATGTAAAGGGTAGTATAATAAAAAAATAAAAAATAAAAAAAAACTGATGCTGACATGGACAGGAGATGCACACCTGTTTCTGTTACAGTAAATACTGCATAGACAGATAAGTCCACATATAAGCAGGTAATGCAAGTAAGAGCCGGACCAATAAAAGGATTATTAAGGATTATTAAGGCCAATACGAATATTTGGCTGATATGTATTAAAAAAAAAATCATAACGCATAACAAAACATCAACAGATTTCCCTAACATTAGTTATTTATGATTTCTCACTAAAATATAATAATTAGTTTTACTGTCACAACAGAACATAGGAACATCAAAATATATTAGTTCTGATAAATGAAATGTATAAAAAAAAAAAACTTAAGATATGCAACTTAAAGTCCTTTGAATAAAAACACATTAACCAAAAAAAAAAAAGGTGTGTGACTTAACAGGTGTCTTCAAACCATACTTCGATCCCTCTCTAACATCTATCCCCATCGGTTTCAAGATGAAACCATTTTTTTCCTGATGATAGGTGCCACAGATGAGAAAACGCTAATATGGGTTGGTGACCACGCGAGAGTCACAGGATCACAAGAATCCATCTTATCAAGATCCAACTTCTTCTGTCTGAAGCACCATCTTACCGAACCAATCAGTGTCTGTTGAGAAGCTACTGGCAGCTACAGCGTGGTATAGGTGTGTAATGGACGCAAATCTGTTTTGTCAAAACAATGGCGGACATGATAGACAGCTGGATCATCCAATTAACCTATGAGGTATTTTTTTAAAGTGCCAGCCCTTTACCAAACAGTTGTCAATGACGGCTTCTCAGATGTATGTGTATATAGCCTCTGGAAGGAACTTGTTTTGGTGGAACATGTGCACAGTATATTAAAAAGTTGTTTTAGAGATGCAACAGAAAACTCAGACTGGACAGATAGTCTAGCT
>NC_045741.1:31417214-31418420 GCF_008692095.1 Etheostoma spectabile
GGATTTACCCTGCAGAGATCTGAGGAGCATGTAACCATAGTCCTTGGAAATCCACCCGAGTATAGAATGCCGAAACAAAGAAGCAGAAGTCTGGCCGCAAGTTAAGGACATCCGTTGGAATTTCCGACGGCACCGCTACAATCCCGGAAACATTGTTGATCTAGACTAGGTTAGGTGTAAGTACTTATCCTCTGGGAGCCATGAATATCTTCATCAAATGTTAAGGCAATCGGACGCTAAATGTTTTGGTTTAGACCTCCCATCCAAAACCACCACACCATCTGAATCTTGGAGCTATTGCCCAAGGCCACAGGTTTTCAGTCCAACTCCAGGACCCTTAACCAATTTCTAATTATAGATTACAAGCTTCAAGAAGGAAATTCAAACTAACTATCTCTGTCCTAAGTGACTCATTTAGCTGCAATTCATTGGGCAGGTAAACATATAGGATATGACTCAAAAAATTCAAAAAAACAAACCATTTATTCTTCTGTCAAGAATCTAATTATGTTCTGTGGTGGTGCAGCGGGCTGTGGGGCTGTAGGCACAGGCCTGCTGCCCTGAGTCTCGCTGAGGTTGAATAAAAGGAGATATCCTGTTCCATCTGTCAAAAGCACCTTGCTCAAACTGATGGATAGCAGCTCCATCGGGCACATAATGCTCTCTAAAGAGGAAAAATCCTCCTTCATTTTAAAACAGCAATGCCAATTACAGCTACAGCTCAGGTCTCAGGCCCGCCTGTTCCTCTGCACAGTGCTGCGGTTCTGGAACACTGAGCATTCAAACCCTGACTAACACATTCAGATTGGAGGTTTACCTCACATATTCATGCCTTCAGTAAACCCTATCTCACACCAATGCACACACACATATGCATTGCAACATGTGAGTAAGCGGTGGTCTTCAGAGGAGGAGGCTACCTTTGAGAATGGTTCAAAGTTTCCATCACCAGAAAGCATCAACACTATTGAAAAGACAGACTCCTAAGCATGCATTCATTTCACTAGCTGAATCTTACTGTTAGATCAGTGCATAACACATGCCAACCCGCCAAAAGCAATGACTGTCAGCGTCAGGTACCGACGCAATAAGGTCCCTTCAGCGTGTGTGTAGACCGCACCGAGCCGAGGCGCTTGAAGATGACGTAGTAAACAACGGTAGTGAGTAGGGGTGATCCGAGTATCCGGTACGGATAAAGCACTTTTG